>NC_135416.1:22130349-22360349 GCF_051991245.1 Festucalex cinctus | reverse complement strand
TAAAAAATTGCAGTATAAGCCCATTTCTAAAATAAATTTCATACAAACAATTGTAAGGATTTATACACTTGCTGTAATTTAAATTCAAATACAACTTTCTATCGAGTCCAGGCTCCAGCCTTCCTGGGTGGAGTTTGCATGTTCTCCCCGTGCCCGCGTGGGTCTTCTCCGGGTACTCCGGTCTCCTCCCACATTCCAAAGACATGCATGGCAGGTTAATTGGGCGCTCCGAATTGTCCCTAGGTGTGCTTGTGAGTGTGGGTGGTTGTTTGTCTCTGTCATGGCCTGGGTCGCATGCAACAGAGTCGCGCCAGAGTTCATGACTTGTCTGTTTAGGTACTGATGTAACAAGTGTCTGTTTACAAAACATGATGTCCGTGATGTCAACCTTTAATCCTTTAGGTGATGTCGGAACCTATGTGATGTCGTTCTTTCGTCCTTTACGATTCACTGTCTGTGGGGGCAGTCTGAGGATTGTGGATGGTTTGCCGGATTATTGTCCAACTGTCCTGGGTATAGCGTCCCTGAGTTTCTGCCTCTCGATGTGAATAAATGGAGAAAATCTTATTTGTGTCTGCATTTGGGATCAAAACCTTTCAATACACAACAGTCTCTGTGTGCCCTGCGATTGGCTGGCAACCAGATCAGGGTGTACCCCATACTGACCAAAGCCAGCTGGGATAGGCTCCAGCACTCCTGTGAGCCTTGTGAGGACAAGTGGTTAAGAAAATGGATGGATGGATGGACGGATGGATGGATGGATGGATGGATGGATGGATGGATGGATGGATGCAACTTCCTGCGTGCTTGAGTCAATTCAAAATCAAATTCATCCATTGAATTGAATTGAATTGAATATAGATGTGTAGGAATGCACGCAAACTTAAGCTAACAAACCTCTCTTTAACTGAGAAGTCATTCTTCGTCACACCATCTGCAGTCAGGGCCTCATGAAATAAAATACACACATAGCCAGAACCTTGCTCAACACATTCATGACACAAGCAGTCTATAAAGTCTAATTAGAAAGTACTGTTTTGCTAGGCTTATATTAAGAGATAATACCATTTTATTTGCCGTTGCTTTGCTTATGATATGGTGATGGCCTACTTCTGTCTCATGCATTCGCTAGCTAACAGCCAAAAACAATTCGAGCCAGACACGGGGCTCCGCATACGCACTGCGCGTAGGGCACCAACTGCCTAAGGGGGCACCAAAAAACAAATCAAGCCCGTAAAAATAATCATATTAGTAATTATAATATCAGTGTCTAATATTTAAAATAAAAGCTTGTAAAGCATGTTAATAAATACAAAAAATAACGTAGCATTATTTACTCGACAAGCGGTATCGCTGGTTTACGTTGGTGCCCCCCCCTCCCCTAGTAGTTTGTTCCTATTAGGGAGAGGGGGAGGGGGGCGGGGTGCACTTTTGCTCCAACGGAGCAAACTACTAGGGAAAGGGGGAGCGGGGTGGGGTGCACGTTATGCTTCAATCGCAAATTTGGCAGAAGTTTATTCTTGGATATCTGGACATGTCATCAAAAAGGCATCTAGAATTGGGGGCGGAAAAGAAAAAACAATGAGATGATGCTCGCGCGTCACTTGCAGGTATGACAATGACAATTTGTTTATTTTGTAGCAGCTACGTTTACATGACCACAGTTAGCAAAACAAAACAAAAACACTCCAAACCGCCGCAGTGGAATGGTTGTGACCAGCACGTTCATTATACGGTATGTTAAATGAAATGTGACGAGACAATATTGTTTCATATAGAACGGCCAAGAGCGGCATGTACTGGTGAAAGTGTAATTTGAAAATAATAATAATCATCACGTTAAGGCTAAGTAGATTTCCTCATTTCATATTCATAGTTTTAACATTATGTCCAGAATTTTTACATAGTGCCCTATCAGTCCTTCTCTAAAAAGGTAGATTATTAAAATTTTAATGTACCTGTGTTTTAAATATAGGCCTGCACAATACCATAATCCTAATCAATTTAGAAAATGTTTGTACCATGGTTGGTTCAAAACCATATTTCATTGTAGAATCCCTGAATATTGTCTTGTATTTCTGAATACAGGATCAATGCTTCAATATGTTCAAGGAGCATTTCATACCCTAACATAAATGCGGAAATTGCACAAAAGCTGTCATATGATGACCTGATAGCCAATTTTGCAGCCCAGAAATGTAGACATGTGCCTCTGTAGGGCCTCTACTAACTTGCTTGCACTTTGTTTATTTCCAGATGTTTATTTTTTAATAGTAGTGGCATTGAGTTTTATTTTAATTCATTTAGCTTTATTTATTTGAGTATTTGGTGTCATTGTTAGTTTTATAAAGACTTATTATTTCTCACTTATTTTTGTGAACATTTTTAAAACTTCAATATTGACACTTAGAAGTAGGGCTGGGTATCGATTCAGATTTCCAGAATCGATTTAATTCGATTCACAAGGGCCCGATTCAATTCATGATTCACAACGATTCTCGATTCAGTTGAGGAATTCATGCAGCACATATTTTAGACAGTCAAAAGTACCAATGCTGCAAAGAGTAGAAACTTCTTGCTCTAATTTAATGCATTAGTAAGAATATGAATATTTACATTAGGAATTGAATCCATTGCAGTTACATTAATCTGTTTCATTTAACATGGCCTTATAAAAACAATAAATAATAATTTAAATAAATTACAACCACAGCACCGGCTGTGTAAATAAATTGACAAAAATGGGGGGGTTGATATATTGATACATGGTTTTATGTATCGATATTGGGATATGAAAAGGTGTATCGATATGATAGCGTTATATCAATATTTCAAACCCAGCCCTACTTACAAGTTATTTTGTTTAATAAAGCAAAACTGACAAATACTCAGATATTGTTCATTTCTACCAGGGGACGGGTGATGGGGTGTGCAGACAGTGTTTTTTACCACAAAACATTTATGCTTAGGGCACCAAAATGGCTAGCTGATTAGAGCCAACGCAGTTTTGCGTACTGCGAATATTGACCCATTCATTCAATTCATATCTTAAAAGCAAAGACACAAAAGTCAGTTAATATCTTCATTAATTTAACAATGTTTTTTTGTTTTTTTGACTTAGACTTGGTCCTCCTTGTACTGAATTATGAATGTGTGTGGGAAAGGTTATGGATACGTCAGCATTTTATTTCATTGACTGTGGATGACATGATACACAATAACTTCTCAGTCATGTTGTTTGCTTTCGATGGTGTGAAAATAATGGATATAATTGATATTGACTGCAAGAATCAAAAGCACAATACTGAAGACCAATTCTTACCAAATTTGGATTCAGACGTCACTCTTGACCACCCCTGGCTATCGCATAGCTCTGTCACTGATGTTGATTGATTCACTTTGCTTTCTGTAAGTAGATTAATTGATTACTCCCTCTAAATTGTGGCCTGTTCTCTTGGGGTAATATGCAGTAAAATAAAAACAATTCAATTAAATGAAATAGCCCCACATGGGACCCAAAAGACGCCAGTCCACCAGGCATCTGTCCGATATGCCACATGGCATGACAGTCCAGTCCTGTCATAGCCAAATTGCATTCTTCTATTGAAAACACAAACATTCTGACAAAAAAATAATAATCATGAATGAGGAAATAAAATAAACTCAATAGTTTACTGATAATTTTAAATGTGAGACAAGTGCTGCTTACATCCAGCCCATCAAACAAGTAGGAATGTTTCAGTTTGACAGACTTCTACTGTGAGGGGTTGGGGTTGACCAACAGGAGAATCGGGTGTCCTACTCCATCATACGAGGTGAACACGTTCCAAAATATTGAAGCAAGGGTTTACAGTGAGTAAGTGTAAAATCTATTGCCAAACACTCTAAGGTTAAATTGGATTTTCTTCAATTTGAGCAGAAATACAGTAACATGTCGTGAGACCATGTTTTAAAAAAACAGGCTTGGGAGGACTTCTACAAGAGAAGTATTCTCCTATAAGCAATGAAAGATGCAAAAATACATTGTCATGAATAGGGATCCAAAGATAAGCGCAATATCGTGATATTAAATTTGCCACAATATCGTCATTGTCATGTTCACAATATTTAAATGCAACACATCTGTTAAAAAAAAAGTCAGGTTGATTTACATTTGTGCAGTTCTAGCACCCTGTGGTGGCTACTTTTTTTAGTGCAATGTAATTTTCATTAGGGATGTTTTGGCCCTTCTATGTTTAAAATCTGTGCTAATTGTCAGATGAAGGGGAACGTAATATACCTGTGAAGCAGATCAATATGTGGAGGAACACAATGTGTGCGTGCATTAACAACCTAACATAATAACATAATAACAAAACAATTATAACATAAGATTACAGTTATGTACAAAAGCACAATATTGTGCTTTTTTTTTTTTTTTTTTTTACAATATTGTGACCTTTTTTAAATATTGCCAACCTCCCCACAATATCGTGATAATTATTGTATCGTGACCTTCATATTATGATAATATCTTATCGTGTTGTTTGGATATCGTTACATCCCTAGTCTTGAATGGCTGAGGTAGAAAAATTGTTAGGAGACCTACCAAACATGGCTATATTCGGCAATGGGTTGATATGTATTCCAAACAGGTCTGAGATTCATCCAAAAATGACCTCCAATAATTAACTAATTTAGGGCAGGTCCAGAACATGTGAGTCAGGGTTTTGCGTACACCTACCATAGTATTCATCACCACAGTATCTAGAAATATCCTATGAAGCAGGGGCGGACTGACCCACGGGGGTACAGGGGATTTCCCCGTTGGGCCGCAGGTCCGGAGGGCTAGTGAGCCGGGCCACGAAAAAAAAAAATGCGCCCCTTGTGTTTTACAATTCACATAGCCATCGTTTAAGAGAATATATGTACAGCCAGCCCACTATTTTATAAGTACAGGCAGACTCGCCGACACCATGTAAACAAAGCCACAACAAGACCCCAACAGCCGTGCAACCGTGCTCACCGGCCACCACTTGTGAGGAGGACACACACGGCTGGCGCCTGGTGGAGTGAGTTGCCCAAGTCCGTGTCAAACACAAACTCAGAACAATTCTGGCCAACTGATCGTTTATATTTCGTCGCATTGTCGCTTTGTGACCAATAATAAGCAGCGCTACAGCAGTAAATTAACTACAAACGAGCGCGTCAGCCCACAGGAGTGCACGATCGCACCAGCCCCCCCAAAGTTGTACAAGCTTGTTACTAGCAAGATATAGCGAGGGAGAAAAGAGAGAAAAATGTTGAAAAGAAAGAAGGCAGGTGAGAAGGAAATTAGTGGTGTTGAAAAAATAAGATGGAAGAAAATAAAAACTGCAACATGAAAGTGCAGCCAAATGCTTTTTAGTGAAGGAAGGGGCGCAAAGACGCTGAGACAGGTTCCAGCAGCACGTCGACAGGTGGGCCCGGTGGAAAGCACATTCAATATGGCTCAATATTAGACAAGTAGTCCATACATTTAATGCAAATGATTTGGTAATGGAGCATCATTGATTGGTTGTTGTTTAGTTTAGTTTAGTTTAGTTTCACATCACAGTTTGCAGTTAAGGAATGCTTCCAAATTAAGTTATGTGGAGAAATTAGCTGGATTATTTTCGTAAGCGTGGGAGAGAGATATTTACGTGTTTTTTTTCTTCCATCGATTGCTATGTGTATTAAAACATTATATATACATTATCATTAGCAGCAGAAACATCAGCTATTAAGGCCACTAGTGGAGGAAGTACTGAAGGAAAACATACGCATTAATCATGGAAACGTCATTGAACTGATTATCCTGCTGAGCAAATTTGATGTGACTCTCAAAGAGCATGTTAATCATGAGTGTAGTCAGAAAAGCAAAAGCCAACATGAGACCGGGACTAAAGGCAGAGGATCACTTGTTACGTTGTGCTCGAAGACATATGTCAACAAAGTCATTGACGTAATCAACAAATTCATTAAAACAAAAACAAAAGAAATATCAATTTTTAAAGAAGTAAGGGAGACAGGAATGTTTCTGTGCAGATTGACACCACACAAGATATTACCTCCACAGTGTGCTGTGATCGTACAATATGTCACTGATATGATCCATGAGAGGCTCAGGTGGGTCATCAAGCGGGTACTATTTCGTTGGGCTACTCAGAATGGGATATGGATGTTTTGTTTTGTTTTTGTTTTGTTTTGTTTTGTTTTTTTTGGGGGGGGGGTTGTCTCAATATTTTTGATTCTTCTTTTTCTTTCCCTCTTTTATTGATTACTTACTCTATTATTGATTATTGGTTAATAGTTGTATGTTTTGTTCATTGCATGTTCAGTTTTGAAGATTTTGTCCTGGTTATCTGACTAAACTAAACTAAACTAAACTAAACTAAACTAAACTAAACTAAACTAAACTAAACTAAACTAAAACATTGACAGTTTTGTTGACTAAAACTAAAATTACGTTTTCTTGGACAATAATAAAGACTAAAATGCTAGATTTAGTCAACGAAAAAATGGACTAAATAAAAATGGGATGAGGTTGACTAACTGTGATAAAAACTAATAAGCGTGACAGAAATTGGACTAAAACTGAGACTAAAATGGCAGACAAAATTAACACTACTACAGAGCATGCTGATGATAATTTGATTCAGGGGAGGAGGGGGTCATGGAAAACAGGTTGGATAGGGGCTCCCGAGGACCAGACTTAGGCACCCCTGTAAGTCTTTAAGCGTGTATCCGCCATTGGCAGGCTGTCTGCAGAGGTCACTGAACCAGCTACAAGCTTCATCACGCTATCCAATTACAAAAAAAAAACAAAAAAAAAAACAAAAACACTGTTCTGTCGTTCACTGCATTCACATTATTTTACTTACCACAATACACACTTTACTAGGTATTTTAACAAGCTATGTAGTAGATTTGGGCTGATAAATCTGTTGCTGGTGCAGATGGCTGCTTTAATTAGATGTTTCTTTACCTGGAGGCTCCGTATCCAGACATAGAGTAGGATATTATGATCCCCCCCCCCCCTCCCCCCCCAACCCCAACCCCCCCATTCCACCTCCCTAACTTGTATGTTCGCGTGTGTGTGCGTGTGCATGTTTGTCTGTGCTCCTGTCGTTGTAAGTGGCGGGAGTTGCTTTTGGAAGTTTTATGTACACACACACACACACACACATACACACACACACAAAATAAAGCAGAATAAAGCAGATCACTTAAAGGGATACTTGACTCATTGAACAATTTTCTGTTACGTTCTGAGGTTGGATCCCAAAAAGCGCAGACACAAATAAGATTTTAACTCTTTATTCGCATAACATCGAGAGGCGTAGAACAAACTTGACCAGACGAGAAACAACAAGAATGCATCAAGAATCACAAGACACCAAACCCCTTTGGGCTGTGGAGATGCACACAGGGACAGAGGTAATAATCCGACAAACATACACTTCTCGATTTGGCTTAAATAGACAGTGAATTGATCGGATTGGCTGTGGCTAGACATTAGGGATGTAACGATGTCCAAACATCACGATACGATATTATCACGATATGAAGGTCACGATACGATAATTATCATGATATTGTGGGGGCGTTGGCGATATTTAAAAAAGATCACAATATTGTAATAAAGAGAGCTCATACTAAAAAAAAGCACAATCTTGTACTTTTGTACCTAACAGCAATGCATATAAACCACCTACAATCTCTAATAACAATATTGAGGCACTTACTTGCTAATGCAAGCACACATTGATCGCTTCACAAGCAAATTAGGTTCCCCTTCATCTGACAATTAGCATAGATTTTAAACATAGAAGGCCAAAACATCCCTAATGAACATTAAATTGCACTAATAAACTAGATACTAGAGGGTGCTAGAACTGCACAAATGCAAATCAACCTGACTTTTTTTAACAGATGTGTTCCTTTTAAATATTGTGAACATGATGACAATATTTTGGCAGTTTTAATATCACAATATCACGATATTGCCCTTATCGTGACATCCCTAGTAGACATGTGGGTAACAGGACTGACATGGAATTATCTGATTGGCTGTTGACCAGAAAAAGAGATTAACGATTCTTGACATCACATAGCTCATGACATCACATAGCTGAAACCAGTTGAAACTAGATGCCGATTACATCAGTTCAAAACATCAGTTCACAACAGACACTTGACCTCACGGTCATGACCCAAACATGACCTTTGCACGACCCAAACTTAACCCTGGCGTGACCCAGTCATGATATTTTCAGCAGTGAAAAGTTAATATTTTTTCTGTAATTAATGTGGTAACTTCATTATTTTTCATGTACAATTAGTACCTTTTAAAAAGTAATTTTTCTACTTGCTGCCGACTGATGATGATCATCTGTGCTGAGGAAGTAGGTAACGACCAATCATGGCTCAGTTTCCTGACCAAACCCTGAAAACAGGTGAGCCATGATTAGCCGTTGCCTATTTCCTCATCACAGTCGACAACAAGGAAAAAAAAAAAAAAACTTTTAAAGGTAGTAATTGTACATGAAAAATAATGAAGTTACCACTTTAATTATAGACAAAATATTAACTTTTCACTGCTGAAAATGGCTCAATGAGTCAATTTAATACTACGCCCTACATGAACTATATTTACAAACATTTTACAATCGTGTGAGTGTGAAGATGAATGTGACATCTTCCAGCCCTGAGGTACTGCGGTACTGACGGTCATGTGGAGTAATGTTCAGAAGCAGAAGTCATACTAACCAGGTAAAATATATTACTACTTTCCTATTAACCAGGTTTTGGCACCATCTTTTGCTATTACAAAAGAAAGAGATCAAAATATACTGAGATTCTGCGAATAGATGTTGATAGGTTCCACCATTTGGTCACAAAGAGATGAATTTGTGAATTGTGAACCACAAAAAGGCGGGAGTTCACCATTTAATCTTTTGTTATGCAGAGTTTTGCGCTCTGGCTTCCATTTCTCAACGCATGTCAGATGTTGTGCAACACTTAGCAGCAGATGGCAGAGCCACACAGCACAAGCACAGGCGTTGTCATTCATGATTTATTAGTTTAAAAGAAGTGCAAAGACACAACGTTGTAAGACGACTTTTTTCTCTGTCCTGTGTTCATCTGCTAGGAGATTTAGTGCAGTGAGAGCAGCTTCAGACAGCTAAGAGTGGGGAGCTTGTGTTTTCATCACAGACAGGAAAGAAGGAGGAAATTGAACGAGGTGATGACTGAGCAATATGGAAATGCAAAAAATATGTTACTGGCGATGAGACAGACAAGAAAAAAATGAGATGAAGAATACACTTCATCATATACGAGTGACAAAGACTTGAAATACAGTAGAGTGAAAAACCTAGGCCTACAAAAAAAAATCTAAAAACTAAATATGACTTTTATCATTACATATAGATAATGTAAAAACAAAAATACAGTTGAGCGTCACAGATCTGCACTTAGTACATGAGCTCGGGGCCAGAGTGAGCACAAAGCGGGATAAGATGAAAAAGCCCTTGTTTCCACTCGAGAGACGCTTTTCTGGCAGATCCACTCTCGACGGTTCTTTTCCATCACAGAAAGTGAGTTGAGACACTTCAAAAGCTGACGTGATGGCTCATTGCAGCACTTTCTTCCCTAATACAGCCTGCTTTACAGATGCCAATCAGGCAGTTAACTCTCAAGGGGCATTTGAACACTTCAGTTCTGATGTGGTGCTTGAATGGATTTGGCAGAAAAGGAATGCCATTATACATTAAAAGAAAAAAAAGGGGAAAAAAAGCATGTTCCATATATGGTAATATCTTTTCAAGATATCAGTAACAAAGGAATAATAATACAGTGAAGAGTTACAAAATGTTCACCTCCTGGAGGTTGGCTATATTTAAAAATAAATACATACATAAATAAATAAATGAAAAAAAATAACTTTAGGTGGCAAAGGAAAATTAAAAAAAAAAAATTATTCCATAGCCAAGCTGCATTAATTAAAGTATTGAATTTGGGTTTGTTTGATAGTTTTTGTAATCATTGAAATTGAGCTGTGAACTACACCATTGTACTGTATGTATCTCTGTATGAATAAAATATTGAATATAATAAGTATAGCTTGAGTAAAAGCTGCAGAGCTGTCAAACTATTACGTAATCACAATTAATCACCTAATTAAAAAGTTTATTCATCAGCATTTTTTGCCATCCAAATTTGAAGAGCACCTGTTATGTGTTAATTCTTTCAACATTTAATGTTATGAGGACATCTTCAACATTTTTTGATCCACTGCACACTCTCATCCTCTTCTTTTTCTAATCAGTAAATTACTTGCATAATTTAAAATGAATTACAATTAATTATTAAAATTAAAAAAAGATCCCAGTCGTTTAACATGAACAAATATTCTGAATGTTATACGCAAACATTTATTAAATGCTTTACTTTAATGCATGCTGTCAAGCTAAAGGATCATCTACGGTCAAAATTTAAAGTGTGATTAATCTGCATTAATAAATGATTAATTTTCATGCTCTTATCTGACATAAGTAATTTTTTTTTAACTTTGCCTTTAAAAAAATTTTTGTTGAGTTTAAAAAAATGTTTAAAAGCAAAGTTCAAAAAAATTACTTATGTCATATAAGAGCATGAAAATTGTATATATGAGTATGAGATATGATTCATATATGTATTATGGTATATGTCTAGGAATTTCATGTACATATATTGCTGGCAAATGTACACATGTCTGTGCATTTGTATTCAAACCAGGTTTATACATTTTATTTTTAAAAATATTAACCTAGTATTGTATTAATAAAGAAATAAGTCTAAATATATAACGTATAAGGAAAAAAAAAAAAAAACTGGACTAGATAATTTTTTAACTTCTTCCTACTCCCTTTTGAACATGTAAACTGTGATTGATTTTATGGGTTTTTTTCTTTTCCTTTTTATTTTTTGTTTCTCTGCTGTTTGTATGTTTATATATTCAATAAAACAAATCGAATCAATTAATATGATCATTTTTGGGATTAATCAATGAGTTAACGCTTTAACTTTGACAGCACTAATAAAAGGACTCCTCACAATGATCGTGCAGCATTTAACAAGTTCAGAGGGCGTTTACTGATTCCAGTCACCTTCAAAATGAGTAGCTACTGAACATAAAAGTTTAAAAACTCTAAATTGTTGATTCGATATTACATAATTCAGAGAACACACCGGCATGCTGAGGGAGGATGATATTTTACTGAGCATAATGTTTTGTGTACAGTGAATGGTTGGTTGTCACAAACACTATGCATAATACTTTTTGAACAAGCCTAGATTTGATATTTCTGTATATATTTCTATTATAGACTCCTTGTGCATCTTTGCACTGTACATAAAATTTTGTTGTGCAATGTGCAAAGTATTACAATCTAATCTGTAGTAGACTACAATATTTCAAAACTCTATTTACACATTAAATTGAACTCATTTGCTCCCAATAACGTGTAAATACGTTTTTTTTTTATGTTTGAAGTGTCCCAAAGACGTATTAAATGATTTTTTTATTTTTATTTTTATGCGAGAGCATACAGAAGGCTTTGATGCAGCCTCTCAACTGCAAAGAACGGTTGCAGAAATGGTAGTTATTACACAAACGGCCAGCAGGTGGCAGCAGAGCAAAGGAGATCAACCAGGGCCATGTAGAAAAAAAGCTCAATTACTTACAATTTTAAATAGATTTGTGAAAACTGATGAGACTTAGCTCTCTTCTAATGCTAAGTGCTGCAAAACGGAAACAGATAGAAACATACTTTTTTTTCCTGATGAAAGAAGAGACTTTAATCTTTCTTTTGATAGGTTCCATGCTTTTATAGCAATTGAACACAATATTCTGTTGGCCTTGCAAAATGAGTCAAAATTCAGTAAAACAGCCGGGAGCAAACGGGATTGCTTCTGTGAAAATGGCTGGGAGTGAATGAGTTAAGTATTAGTAATTAACTACATTTATGTGAAAAACAGTTCAGGGAATACATTATATTCTTAATGAAGTAAATTTAAAAATATATATGTTGTAAGGGCCCTCACTAGTTTATACACAGCATTCTGATAAATATCCTGTTTGTGGAATATGATGATAAGTTAAGCAGCAAAATTCACCCGTTTTTATACATTGCATGGTGTCGACTGAAAATGACATCACAGGGGTCAACCAATCACGGCTCATCTTCAGAAAGCAGGTGATCCGTGATTGGTCGTTACCTGAGCCCTACGCACTCCTTTGATTATCACATTTTCTTTTCTTTTTTTACTTTCAGTGTTGAGTCTGCTTTTGGATCTGAGAAACAGCTAACCGCCGAGCATAACACTGACCTTGAAACTTAGCTAATCTTGGTTGTTCGAGTGCCGTCAAAACTTTGCCAAAGTTTCATGGTCTTCTCAGGGAGTTGAAAGAACTCATGATGGACTTTGATGTCATGACCAAGAAAGCCAGATGTTCCATCTCAATGATCGTCATGTTCAGCACAGTTGACAAGGTTGTTATCTGCTTCCACAGTCTGGTGTGAATTGGAGATAAGTTTGTACCATGAAGTTTGCATCACAAAAAGGCAGTCTCAACCTTGTGCATGTGTCATGGCTGCCGGTCTTGCAAAGATGTATAGAACGCCACATGGATATTTCTGCTAAACAAGGAGTTGTAATGCACAACACATTTTTGGCGTCAGGCCACTTGAAACTGGCGGGCCAAGTTCTCCCCTGATGGTAATCCTTGCGTGTCTTCAGTTTTTTTTTTTTTTCACATTTGCCACTTTTTAATATAACGAAGGTCATATTGACCCTGCCCTCTAAAAAAAAAAATATATATATATTTGTACATGGCCCTAATACGCCTTCGTAGAGAGGCACTAAGATTGAATGTGGTCGGTTAATTCTAAACAAACACAGCCAAATTATTTCATTTTTCTATTTTTACTTTCTGTAAAACGCTTTGCGACAGCTAAGGCTGTTTGAAAGCGCTATATAATAAATAAAAATTACTTGACTTGACCCCAAAAAGGCATTTTATAAAAATCAATCAATCAATCAATGTCTCTCAAATTAACGATGGAAATAGTTTTGAAATGACTTAAAAAAAAACAAAAAAACCTGGCATTTGAATATGTTGTGCTGACTTTAAAACCGCTATGTTAATGTATGTACGTAGGCCTATGTATGTGTATGTATGTATGTATGTATGTATGTATGTATTTATGTACATATACATACAATATACGTTACATGCATTTGTTAAATATTTATTTAAATGTTTGTATTTATTTATGTATTTATTTATTTATTTATTTATTGGTTCAGCTGTAGCTCCGTCTGAAAGAACTTGGTACATCCGTCCATCCATATTCTTGACCGCTTATTCCTCACAAGGGCCATGAGGGGTGCTGGAGCCTATCTCAGCTGGCTTTGGGCTGTAGTTGGGGGACACCCTGGACTGGTTGCCAGCCAATCGCAGGGCACACAGAGACGAACAACCATCCACACTCACAAGCACACCCTAGGGACAATTCGGAACACCCAATTAATCTGCTATGCATGTCTTTGAGATGTGGGAGGAGACCGGAGTACCCGGAGAAGACCCATGCAGGCAAGGGGTGAAATATGCAAACTCCACCCAGGAACGCCGGAGCCTGCACTTGAACCAGAGTCCTTAGAACTGGGAGGCAGACGTGCTAACCACTCAGTCACCGTGCCGCCAGAACTTGGTCCAATTTAAAAAAAAAAAACAAAAAAAAAAAAACACAATGTATACACTGGAGCGTGAGTGGAATTTTCACTTGAGGGACAAAACTTATTAGTCAACAACTTACACTCAACGCCTTCCACTCAAGAAGCAAAACACTGGACTAGATTTTCACCACTATAAGCACAAAGTAAGCCTCAAACTTTTTGTAAAACAATAGTCACAGTGATTTGCGAAGCATGAAACACACTTAATATACATTAGACACAGAAGTATATCATAATGTCACTTCCTTGCGATCCCAAAACACTGACTGACAAATCACACTCACTTATGATGAGTTGATGAAACTACACACACTTTAAGTGTGTAAACACAAGATTGCTTTATTGTAGACAAAAACCAATCAACCAAAATGGAAGAAGTCAGAGGAAGAAAAGCGAAGGTAAGAGGTTGGAGGACGAGCAGGTGGTAAAGGTCAAGGAAGACCTGAAATTGGAGGAGAATGACCTCAAAGAAGAAGTGGATCACATTTGTTCAATAAAAAAAATTGTGCAACACTATCCATCCAATATGGATTGACACTGAGGGAGGCTCGATTAAAAGTTCAGCCAAATCGTACCAGATTTACACTGGCATCCGTCAGGATATTTCCAACAAGAATAAAGGTTAATGGTTAAAAAAAAAAAAAAAAAATGCCAGTGAGGATATGGCCTACGATGTTGATGAAATTCTCTGGTCAGTTCCAACTAGACCAATAGATGTGTAATATTCAAATAATTTTATTCAGATTTTTTTTTTTTTTTTTTTTTGTACTGGTACTACAGTATGTTTGTCTACTTTCTGGGCTTACAGTGTTGGGACATGTTTTGTTGTGATTGTTTACATTGCCTGATTTTGGTTATATGCAGAGAAATAAATCCCATTTTCAATAACGTGTATCGTTCATCTTGGATTTTATTAAATTCCCCTGTTGTATATTTGTACTTTCTTTGTGTACTTTGCTTACAGGTACCGCTAACAATTTTTTATTTATTTTTATTAAGACAAACAGCAGAGTGTAACTGGTTCAATTAGGATTAAACTTCACAAAACCGGTGTATTTCAACATAAGATGGCTTATATACATGTATTTATAGTTGTTATGACTGATTAATTTTGCACAGGATGTGAGATGTTCTGCATCTCGTGCTTGTGCTAATTGTGTGTAGTACAGGGATGGGCAAACTCGGTCCTCGAGGGCCGGAGTCCTGCAGGTTTTGCTCATCAGCAAGCTCTGCATAAGCCTGATAACGATCCTGGTGATTGGAATCAGCTTGCGTTAGAAGAGGGAAACCTCCAAAACCGGTCGGACTCCAGCCCTCGAGGACCAAGTTTTCCCACCCCTGCTGTCATGTTTTCAAAATCCGAGCCCTGTTTTCTAATTCATGTTTAAGCAATCGTAAAAACCGCAATATATACACTAATAGTGTATTACAGTGATACACACAGTAAGAGTACAGTAGAGTGTAGTGTAACATGAAGTGAAAACAAAAATTACTGATATCATTAAAGGCCCGGTCTGCCATTTTCACTCAGGAAAAGGCACTTTTTAAATACAGGATTTAAACAAACAAACTACTTCTCAATTTACAGCTATGGGATTCTCTTAATGTCTGGTGGTGATTTTTTTCTTAAAAACCTGTATTTTGCCATTTTGTGTTTGTTTCGTAAACAGCGGGACGTTTCTGTGTTTATACACCTTCAGCCAATCGCAGAGCGGGGGGTGGCGAGTCGCAAACGGGGCCGGGCAAATTTGTCGGCTGCGTGACGCCACTCCAGGAGTAACTTGACAGCACGCACGGATTTTTTTTTTTCTCACTCACTCACTCACTCACTCACTCACTCACTCACTCACTCACTCACTCACTCACTCACTCACTCACTCACAGAAGCTTACGTGTGAATGAGTGAGTGAAAAAAAAATCCGTGCGTGGTGTCAAGTTGCCGCGGAAGTGACGTCACGCAGCTGACAAATTCGCCTGGCCCCGTTTGCGACCCCCCCCCCCCCCCCCCCCCCCCCGCCACCCCTGCTCTGCGATTGGCTGGAGGGGTATAAACACTGTCTTTCCACAGAAACATCCCGCTGTTTACAAAACAAACACAAAATGGCAAAATACAGGCGGGTGTTAGGACAAAATCACCACCAGACATTAAGAGAAGCCCAGAGCTGTAAATTGAGAAGACGTTTGTGTGTTTAAATCCTGTATTTAAAAAGTGCCTTTTCCTGAGTGAAAACGTCAGACCGGGCTTTTAATAATACTTTTAAAAATCATTCACAAAACCTGTATGCACAATGAAGACACACTGTGTTAATAAAGTGTTAATAACAAAGTTGGGTTTTAACTGTAGTGACAGTAGCAGCAGTGCCAGTCCAAGCACTGTTAGTGTATGTAAAGGCAGGACATATGTGAACAAGAATTAATGGTGTGAGTGTGTGTGTCAAGTGTCATGCGTGTATGTGCATGTTTTTGCCTCAGTGTCAGCCCATGCTGATGTAGTGCAGAGGCTTTGAGCTCGGGAGGCCATCCATCATCTCTTTCAGGCTTAAGTGTGCCTCTCCGGACCAAGACGCCACCAGACGGTGACCCGAGTTCACCGTTCTGGGCTGGCCTAAATAAACATCAGCCGCCGTCGTCATTATCATCATGATCATTATAATTGGGTCAACATCATCATCAGAAAAGATAGAGTAAACAGTGCTAATTGCTAATGTTACTTGTGAGATATACTCGTGAATTCAGAATGCACCAGGTGACATTAAAATATCGTCCTGAATTATATATCATTTCTAAGTGCATTCATCTCTGATATGAGTGCGATTTGACACCCAAAAGCACACCTTTTTCCTGGGTATCTTGCACTCCATTCATATTATTTAATAAAATTCTCTACTGCCTAGGTTGTATTTTACTGTATACTATATGATTTTTTTTTTTAATCACAAGCATACCATTGTGAAAAATAATGAAAGTCAGTGAATAAGATATCCACAAAAAAATTTGGATGCTGCTGCCCTAATGATCAAAGCTTCCAAACTTCTGTAAGTATAAACAAGCATTAGGTAGTTTTTAACCCTAATCCTCCTTTTTATTCGGGATGATTATCATCGGGGTTTTTTTCCCTCTTTCAAATGGTCGTTTTTTTCTTTTCAGTTGTCATTTCTTTTCTATTTCTAAAATAAATTAACCAAGGGAAAAGGTGTGTCTGCATGATGCAAGGGCACATAACCTTGCCCTCTACTTGCTTCTCATTTGCTGTGCATAAAACCATATATTCCCTCCCCACTTACTCTCTCTCTCACACACATACACACATGCACACGCACACACAGAGGTCAAGTGTCAGAGGTCATATTGTGTCTGGAGAGGATTTAGTTTTTGGCTGCTTGATCTAGAACACACACACACGCACACTGATAAATACAGGCCTACCATGGGGGCGCACAATGTTGGAGTATTCAGTCTCACTGAGAATTTATTTACTGGAGAATTGAGGTGCAACGATTAAGGACTGGTATGTCACCCTCTCATTTTTGTGATTATTTATGTTTTCATTTATAGTTACTGTATATACATCAAGTAAATTTTGATGATATACTGGGGAAAACAAAAACACTAAATACTGCAAGGTTAAGTGTGAGTGATGTCTAGCTTCACAGTATTAATACTACTATTTATATTCCACTGGGATACATTGAATTTACTACTTCAGAGATTTTAGGGCAGGGTTAGGTTTAGGGACTACCCAGAAAATTGCCTTGTGACGGTTTATCATCCACCAGACATTTCCAGTTTAAAAACAGTTCAACGTATCATGTACAATATTTTCACATGGTACATATCTTAGCTAAAGTATAAAAGCACAGAAACTACAAACATGTTAGCAAAGACAAGATTTAATAATAACTAGTCACAAATTTGTGTGATACATTGTGTCAGTTACAAAGCATTCTAAACACAAAGGAAATAAAACACACCACATAAATGGCTTCCATAATTTAGAAAAGCTATACTTCATGAAGTGTTCATGTTTAATGGATCGTCAACACAATGTATATAATGGCAGATATGCCTCAATTTATCATCAAACTAGGACGTTCTTGACTTCAATGACTCTGAAGAGAGGGGAAATAAAATACAGTTGAAGAAAAAAAAAAGGCATTGGCCATTAATGTAAAAGGTTAAATAAGCACAAATACTTCTCAACAACATAGCAATGAAAAATGCTAACGCATTTCTGACAATGGCCATTTTTAAAGTTTTGATTTTTGAGGCGGACATTTTTGATTACCTAACAAAGTCTACACCCACTTCTTGCCTCCCAAAAAATACCTTATTGACTTACAATTTTTTTCTTTTTATTGTAGTGTTGCCCTGCAGAAGTCATTTTCCTCTAGCTAAAAAAAATAAATAAATCAATCAATTTTTAAAAAGTACATAACATTACTACCCTGCAAACACTTTCTAATGTTCTCTGTGGTGTCAGTTACACTGTTATTTTATCTATACTGTAATTGAAAGTGTTTTTTTTTTTAAAGATACTTATGGCATGAAAGTGAGCTACACTATATGGCTGGATTTCAGCAGCAATATTTCCAGACAAACTGAAAGAGAAGGATTATGCTATACTTAAATTACCCACATGGCAGCAAAAAGCTTCTCACTGAACCATATGCACCAATAACTACTGCAGAAAATCCATCCATCCATTTTATATACCACTTGAAATCAGAGTCACGGGTGTGCTGGCGACTATTCCAGCTGACTTTAGCTGAGAAGTCGGGTACAGCCTGGAGTGGTGTACTAAGGAAACATCAGCATTAAAGTAAACAACTAAAGTCTTCATGTTCTGTGTATTTGCCTTGTGCATTAAAGTAATGACCCGGCCATTCATTTTCTTAACCCTCACAACACAAGGGTCGCGGAGGTGCTGGAGCCTATCCCAGCTGGCTTCGGGCAGTAGGTGGGGTACACCCTGAACTGGTTGCCAGCCTAAAGTGAAGACATTTTTAATATATATATATATATATATATATATATATATATATATATATATATATATATATATATATATATATATATATATATATATATATATATATATATATATATATGAAAAAAAAAAACTAGTTGCTCATATTTTTGGGTTAAATAGAATATAATTGTCCAACTGGTTACCATGATGCACTCGGAAACAGTCTGAGGGCAGCTCTCCAGTTCAACTTTCCACCACTTAGTAGTAGTACTTCATCAGTGCAGTGTCAGAGCTTAACTTCATGATTTAAATTCAAACCATCCTCCTCTGTTACAATAACAGCAGAATAGTCAGATAGTTTTGGTGGCAGCATCTCTCTCACAGTACAGTGGTATATTGTTTTTGTTTGTAAATCGTGTAGAACTACCCAAAACATTATATATATATATATATATTTATATTAATATATATATATATAAATATGAACCCAAATCACAGATTCCTCTTCTTCAGTGCATTGTGATTATTTCTATTAGACAGCTGGTGAGATGAGTTACGCAGCCACGTGGCCAATCAAGTAGATGTTGTCATAAAGATGGCCCACAAAGTCGTCCGAGACATTATGGGCCGCTCTGCGAGTGTTCCTGATGAACTCCCTCTTTGACATCTTGTTTTTGACGTGAGGACTGGTCAGATCAATGGACAACAGGATGAGACTGTAGCACAGCACATATACAGCATCTGCAAAGAACAAAACGGTATATTGTAATCTCAGGCTAAATAAATAAATAAAAAAACTTAGTCGTCTTAAATGTTGTTCAGAAGAGAGAACATTGCAGACCATAAATATCAAATTTGCTACATGCACAATCACTCGCAAGAGGAAGCACTATAATGCTAGGAAATTTAGAAGGCAACAACACGCCAGTAAATATCGGACTGCACAACACAAGTACATGAAATGGTAAATGGTACTTCATTTATATAGTTAAATATTAAATAGTAGGGAAGTAACAATATCCAAACATCACAATACGATACTACTATCACGATATGAAGGTCACGATACGATAATTATCATGATATTGTGTGTGTGTGTGTGTGTGTGGGGGGGGGGGGGGGTATTTAAAAAAGGTCACAATATTGTAGAAAAAAAAAAAGAGCTCACACTAAAAAAAAGCTGTTTTTTTTTTTACATAACAGCAATGCATATAAACCACCTCCATTCTCTAATAACAATATTAAGGCACTTACACACATTGAGTACCTCCAAATATTGAATCGCTTCACAAGCAAATTAGGTTCCCCTTCATCTCACAATTAGCACAGATTTAAAATATAGAAGGCCAAAACATCCCTTACGAAAATTAAAATGCCACCAGAGGGTGCTAGAACTGCACAAATGGAAATCATCCTGACTTTTTTCACAGATGCGTTCCCTTTAAACATTGTGAACATGACGACGACGATATTGTGGCAGTTTTAATATCACTATATCACGATATTGGCCTTATCGTTACATCCCTATTAAATAGTGCTGTCAAAGTGAAGAGCCCAGTCTTTAATATACAGGTCTGAAACTCCAGTCCTCGAGGGCCGCAGTCCTGCATGTTTTAGAGGTTTCTCTCCTCAAACACAGCTGAATCATATAATGAGGATCATTATCAGGTTCCTGCGGAGCTTGCTGATGAATCAGGTGTGTTTGAGGAGAGACGACTCTAAAACATGCAGGACTGCGGCTCTCGAGAACTGGAGTTTGAGACCTGTGGTTTAATATAAGAAAACCCACAATATATATGATTAATGACACAAAAAAATAGCACATTAATCATGTATTCACGCAGATTAATGACACTTTGAATTTTGACCGCAGATGATCCTTTAGCTTGACAGTGGATGGTTACGTTAAAGGTAGCACCGGTGCGCAACAAACATAACTACATGCATTAAAGTAAAGCATTTCATAAATGTTTGCGTATGACATTCAGAATATTTGTTCACGTCAAACTATTCAACTTTTTATTTTTTTTTAATTATGCAAGTAATTAACTGATTAGAAAAAGAGGAGGATGAGAACGTGAAGTGGATCAAAAAATGTTGATGTCCTCATAACATAAAATGTCGAAAGAATTAACACATAACAGGTGCTCATCAAATTTGACAGGAAAAAAAAATGTTAAGAAGCCTTTTAAATTAAGCGATTAATCACAATTCTAAGATGTGATTAATTTGATTAAAAATGTAATCGTTTGATAGCTCTACTGTAATATTAAAATAACTGGAATTTGATTGAAAAAAACTAGAATTTGCTAAGGTTTTTATATATGGGTTTTTATTTTTACATTTTGTTCTCTTTGCTTTAAATACACGTGTTCCTAAACTTAGTAAAAACAATCATTTTCATTTTTGAAAGGAACAAGTATGGGGACAAGTTTTAAAATGGGTAGAAACTCGGCAGATAACTCCAATCAACTACAAGTAAGTACTAAAGAAAGAGTATAATATGAATGCATTGCTTGCTGAATGCTGGAATTTTGTTCCTCGACATGATGACATTTGAATATCCTCCTGAAGCAAAGGACGGGGAAACATAACAGAAAAGTTGAGAGACATCTGTGAGGACCAACCATCCATCCATGATCCAGGACCATTACACTAATCCCACTAATCACACAAGTAAGTCCAGGCAGTATTAGAGCAAATTTCAGTATGTGCTGGTGAGAATAGTAGTACATTAGGTATATACATGGTCCACTGACAATACTGAAACTAGGGATTTGTTGCTGATGCTGTTAATTTCTGCCATTTTGTGCCCCTAACCAGAAAATTAAAATTTACACAGCCAGATAATTTAGTGTTCTTAGTAACATCTGCTTTTAGTATCCACCAAACTTAAAGTCACAATGTTGCCAGAATTTACTTTGTATATTTACACACTACAATATTCTCAACACAAATGCCATTTCCACTTCAAATTATGAATGTATTCATATTCACAAGGCTTTGCAAATTTTAAATTTAGAACCCATATTCAAAGCAGTCTAGGACATCAGTGAATGTCTAATTTCAATACCAAGGGTGCCTCATGTTTTAGCAAAAGTCATAATTTAGACTTAGACTTATACTTGACTTTATTTAACTAAGGCTGTCAAAGTTAAAGCTAGTTTAATAGTGCAATTTTGCCGAAAATGCCTAAAAAGGTGTACCCAAAGTAAGTTTGAAGCTGTTCCTGAACCATTTAGAGTATCAGCATAGTATTTTTTTGTTGTTGTTTTTAAAGATGACCCTTTGAATTTTTGCCACTGGTGGGGCTTTAACTGAGGAGTTAAGATTTAACTTTGACAGCACTAAATTTACAATTTTTTTCAAGTGTTATTTTATTTAAGTGTAAAGAGAGGCTGTGTTGTATTGCTTTTTTTGTTTGTTTTTTTAACTAAAATTCCATACATTAAATTACATTTGCATTATAATATACATTTCATATACTATTTTGTTTTTGTTATTATTATTATTATTTTAGAGGCTACAAAGCAACAAAATCATCCAGCGATAAACATATTGCAAAAGTTGTATTTATTTTTATTTATTATTTTGTGCACTTCTGATGGCACCCCCCAAAATTACTGGGATGGTTTTGTTCAAATTGAAAAAAATAAATAAATTTGGAAGGACATCCCTAACTGATATGTATATGTAACATTTTAAAATGTATAGTAATAATAATAATAATAATAATACTAATAATAATAATAATAATAATAATATACAATGTTTAAAATCCTCAAAATATTGACAAGGATCTTTCTTAGCCGTAAACATTTAGTTTGTAGGCATGGAATATATTCTGAGTTCAGACGCTTATTATTTAATGTATGTTAAAAAGGTTAATAACAACTGAGTAAGACATAACGTTCAATAGCACATGTATTTATTAACATACAATTTTCCATATTTATATAGCACTGAATGGTGTTGTTTGATAGTGTGTGTACACTTACCAGGACTGAGACCCAGCTCTCGGACAAGACCAGGGTTACAGGTACAAAACCTGTGGCTAAATTTGGTGATGAGAGTTTCCAGATACTCTCCTCTCTCCTCTGGAGCATGAATGTGTCTGAAGAAATCCCTCAGGGCATTGGGGAGGAACTGATTGCTGAAATTGTGAAGCGTCACCAGCTCATCCAAAACATCACGCCTGCACACATGCACAAGATAAAGGTCGAGTTTGAAGGATGTGCATGTAGTTTTCACTTGCAAACATGCAGAAAACAGGCATGAAAACGGGTCAGGGACGAAAAAGGTGAGAAACATGGACGCACTGGGACCAAAACTTTGACCATTAATATTTGTTCACTATACATTGATATTGCTATTGTTATTACTGTACTGTATATTCGTTTGGTTTCTACCACCTTAGTCTGGCATCAGCTGACAAAACATCAAAAGACTCCATTTGACGTTAGGGTCGTGCAATTAATTGAAATTCAATTACTATTTCAATTATTACATGCCACAATTAAAAAATCTGCATAATCGTCACAAAAAGATTATTAATACTAATTTTGACTTGTTTGAATTGTTTAAATTTATACATTTGCACCTTTTTTAAATTTAAAAATAACTAATTAAATTAATTTTGTTTCATCCACAAGGAACTTGATATTTGTCTTAATAATTTTTACGTTTAATGTAACATTAAGCCTTGATATTTTATTTCAATGCTGTTCAAACAAGAACCAGATTACAACCTGTTTGTTAAATACAGCGGCTCACAATTATAAGGCTGAAATTTCAGATAAATAATACATTTTCATACAAATCTTACAGTGTAGTTATTTGTACAAGTTTACTGATTAGTATTTTCAAAATTTTAGTAAAAAAAAAAAAAAAATTCAACAATTTTTATTGGGATTTATCGGTATCGAATCGAATCGTGATACGATTCGAATCGTCAGGTACTAGGCAATTCACACCCCTAGCGTATATCATGCAAAATCAACCTTTTAGCCTTCTTCACTAAAAACTAGGGATGTTCGATACCACTTTTTTTCAGACCGATACCGATACTCAGACCCTCAGTACTCACCGATACCGATACCAGTAGTACATTTTGACAAATAAAAAAAATCACTAAAAGATATTTTTAAACAAATATATTTCCTTTAATTTTGACCAAAAAAAAAAAAAAAAAGCACAGTCACTCTTCATTAGTCTTAACGCTCAAAATGCTCTTTTAGTTTAAGATTTAAAATTTTGAACTATTTCCAAACCGGTGCTAGCGCCAGTTGCAGGCAAGGAGGACTCACTTAACGTCTTCCCCCTCTGCCATCTGTCGCTTGTACTCGTCTGCGTCACGAGTACTTGAAAAAAGGCTGGTATCGGCCCAATACCTGGTATCGGTACTCGCCCATCCCTACTAAAAACACTGCCAAAGTGGTGGTTTCCTCCATTCAGCCATCTCTGACCATTCCTGCTCATTCTTCCCCTCAAAGCACGAGCCCCTCCCAACCCAAGAAAATGAGTGGGCCCTCACTTATCTACGTACATAAGTGCGGATCCACGTTGTACCACCGGTGCAGACATGCCCATGCAAACTAAACACACTCCCACTTTCTCCAAGCAGCTTGCGGGACGCCCGACAACGCATCCATCCAGGAAAGAGGCACAATGAAGGAGGCACCTTTGCTGCAGTGTCTGCCTCCCGGGCTGGAGCTCCACTCATTCGAAAGTATACTCACTGGCGGGACGTCATACAAGCGTATCCGGGGAAAAAAGCGCTTTGAAAGCGGCCGAGGTGCCGACCTCCCTGGCTGGAGCTTACGCTTTCTAATTTTTTCTAAGTCAGCAAGTGTAACTGGAAGAGGCACTTTGACCCGGGAACCTCGGCGACAGACCACCCAGCAGCTGTTTGTCTGTGTTCGTTATTTCTCAGAGGACTGTCTGGTTCACCTTGGTCAGTACCAAAGTGGTTTGACCAGGAGATTAAACCTTAAAACTTGCACAATTCCCACAATCAAACCTGATGGAGATGCCAGAGCTGTAAGTAAACCGCAAACTAAATAATGACATAATACAAGCATAAGTTCTTCAAGTAACATTAACTTTGTTGTCAAGCACAATATGTCGGACATATTTTGTTGTATAATAAAATAAACATAAGTTGTTGTACACTATGTGTACGGGTGAATAGTGCATCAATGCTGTATAAAGATTGCCATGGACGTGAAGCTCTACAATCCTTGTTCGAGGCTTCTGTGGTTTCCCATGGTCTGGAGGGGGCCATGAAGGCAACATGAGACTTTTCGTAAGATTTAGTGGGTTGTTGTGGTTTTGGCACGTTTAAGGGAGACAGCAATTGTTCCAAATTGGCAAGAAAGAGTTGTTGCTAGCTCACCATTTGGCCTGATCCTTTCTTGAACGCTACAATATGATCTTGCATATTTAATGTTTCCTGGGCAATGCATGAATGGGGCGCGGCAGCCACACACGCTGAGATGGGGGATTGGAAATATAGCGACCAAAATAATATTTCATAACAAATCACATCATCACGGTATCAAAGGCAAGATAAAATCATATTTATGCTTATAGTTAACTGTGGGGGAGCTTAAAATACCGTGATATAGGTCCTTTAAAATTGTGGTTTGGTAATGTATGGGATTCTTTTTATTTATGCTATATTTCCATTATGTTTTTGTCATTTTATTGTTTCTTATTCTGTTGAATGTACAGGCCAGCATCATATGATCATTGGCAGTAACTAAAACATTTCATATAAAAAACAATGATAAAATCAACAGATTTACTATTTGCATGAGTGGATGAAAAATTCACCCATGTTGTCCCATATTTTAGGAGTAAAATTAGACCATTTAGAGGTATAGGGGTTTTCGAGGATGCGTATCACAAGTTATTTTATTTTCAACTTGTAAATTTTCAGAGAAATCTCTACTATGCCCAGTGCAGTCAAAGCATTAATACTGTAGCGTTTGTGAAATGATCAAGCCAAGCAGTGAACTAACTGTTTAATGCCAGTTACTGTCGGCCGTAACCAAGCCACAACACAACACACTAATGTGAGCAGCTTATTTATTTATTTATTTTTTATTATTATCATTATTGTTATTTTCAAGTTTGTGTTGCCTTCACGGCCCGTCCAGACCACGGGAAACTACATAACCAGCCGCGGACCCACAAGGGTTGCTGCAATACCAGTTTTGTCTATTTCTCTTGATTAATTTTTATTATTTTTTTAATTAAGGTTGACAAATGTCAATGCATATAATTTTATCAAACGTTCACCTCATCCTCATGCACTATTACACTTAGGGTTGAATAAATGCATCCCTATTGCATAATGCATACATACATGAATGTTTTGTCTTTCCAGATAAACAAGTTGTAGTTCTGTATTAATGTTAAAATTAAATTTTTATTTTGTGTGTTTATCTGTTAGCCATTTCATATAGAAAATAAATACACATTTGAAAGCGACACTTTTGTTTGCTGTCATAATCAGAGCTACTAAAATATCAGTTTTTCCATTCCAGGATGCACAAATTGCAGATTATATGAAGGCTATATTAAATATATATTAAAAAAAAAAATATCGGTTATCTGTATCGACCATACAAGGCAGGAATTATCAGTTATCGGTATCGGTTAATATTTTTCACATCATGCATCACTAAAAACAAGCTTTTTAAATGTTCATGGTAAATGGACTACTTTTTATACAGTGCTTTAGCTACACCATATAGTGCCCAAAGCGCTTACAAAGCCTCACATTCACCCATTCACACACACTTTATACACCAGCTGTTGAGGTTAGAGATGTACAAGATGATTTTTTTTTAGTTTTCTTCAGTTGTCAATTTATATTTGTGATGATGAGACAATTTAACAATAAACACATTTGAAAAAATATATTATGTTGCCTTCTGAAATTACTGCCCAGCAAATACATGTAACGCTGTTCATGTCATGTTAATGTTGATTTTGGGTTGTGATTTTTATAATTAATGTCTGCCATAAAATTATGACCAAAATATATTATTATATTTAATTCAATGTGTGTGTGTAAGATGCATGGTCTACTTTGCAGATAAAATGAGTGTTGTATTGACATATGTATTTATGTACAGGAAATTGAAAAAGAGATAGATGATAGATGGATGCAATTAACTATTGCACAAGCAAATTTCAAAAGTATGTATAAATCTCTATGCTTACCTCTCATCCAGGTAAATTCTTAGCATCTTCCAGTTGAGCCGTCTAGTGTAAAAGATGAACTTCGCCTGCTCTGTGGGGTGATCCACTAGTATGCCTTTAGACATGAAATAAGAAATTCCCTGTTGAGGGGGAGGGGAGAGGGGCACAGAGAGTGAGAGAGAGAGATCATACACAAGCTTGAGCACTTCCGAAGATCTAGACACACACATACATGCGTGCACACTGTGGTGGGGGTCTGTGGGACTCATGATCTTTGATGTTTGGCATGCATTACCTCCTGCGGGTTTGCGTTGAATGTAAGGCTGCCTTCATCTAGCTGTAGATACAGTCTTCTATATGAGAAACCAGCAGGCAGCCTTCTGTTGTAGATGGAGCAGTGACCCCAAGTGGACTTGCAGAGCCTGGAAAATCAACACAGGTAAGTGGGTTCTCAAAAAGACTTATTTAGGAAAAAAGCAAAAAAGACATTTACTGCAAACACATGGCAAGATGCCATCGCAGAAACCAGACTGAAATCTCCTTACCCCTGCCACAGATATTCATCATTTCCTAGGCCCTGCCACACACACCCGGCCAGACACAGGTCAGTAGCATTCAGATACGACAATATGGTGATGCCCAGCTCTGGTGGGAGCATCTCCAAATCTATAAAACCATTTTGTTCTTTACCTACAACAACAAAGAATCACAGAGCAAGTATAAATAAACAAAATACATATAATGAAAATGATAGCCTACTGTTGTTTCAAAGCAGGAATCCTGAACAGTGTGGAGCCTTGAAACAAGACCTTGCTAAGTCTCATGACATTCAGCTCGGCAAGCGACAAAGGATACAATCTGGGAGTAGGCTGTAAATTTCCTTTGGACAACAAATGATATCATACAAATCGTGTCAATGTACATCGAGAGTTAAAGGGACATAATCTTTTCAATAGTTATGTGTATGGAGACCAGTCCAGGGTGTACCCCGCCTACTGCCCAGAGCCAGCTGAGATAGGCGCCAGCACCCCCCTTGTGAGGAATAAGCAGTCAAGAAAATGGATGGATGGATGGATGTGTATGGAGTGCCCACCACCAACCCATCCCATGTAAACTTATTAAATCTTTAGACAGAATAGTGATAACTGATGACGTTAGTCGTTTACTTGCTTACTTGATTTTTCAGGGATGTCAACGCGGTGGCAGTACAGAGGCGTTCATGTTTGGTGACATGTCCATGTGCCACATACATACATACATACAAGCTAAAATGCTTAACTCTGGGCACTGCTTCCACTAGTTAGAAGCACACAGAAAGCCATCTCTAACATTCACCGCCTCGCGATGCCAAAAAGGAGATGCCCAAACATGGGTGAGATGCACCCCATTGTCACTCTAATGAAAACTGGCTCAATAATACTGTTGGTGGGGCAGGACGAGGGGTGGTGCACTGCATGAGTGAAATAAATAAAAAAAGATGAATATGCATCGCAAGTTAAGTGGACTCGCAATGAAAGCAACACGACTCCCATAGTGTCACAATACTGTACATCTGTTTTGAGTGTCCTCATATGTTGCCAATTGTTGAAAAGGGGAGATTTTCAGTGTTTTTACAGAAACTTTTTTTTTTTAATGTTTAATTTAATTTAAGAAGCACATGTTGAATTTGTGCTGCGGATGACGCTGGTCTTAAACCTCCAATTGCCATTAAAATTAGATTTGAGTTTTTTGTTTGTTCATTTTTCATCTAAATTATACAACTTCATAATTGCCTGTGCAGTAACCAAAGGTTTGATGAGCGTAATGCTGGAATGTACTGGTCTCAGAGGTTCCACAGCATTTTAACAATGAAGGAACAAATGCTTCTTCCGCTAGACAAAGTACACTATCCTTTCTTGTGTTTCTCAGTGTATGCAAACCATCAGTCAAAATGGAAAGCATAGGATTGCTTAACATTAAGACAAATAAAATGAATGAGCAGCATTTCTAAAATTCTAAAACAAAATATTTTCATCTTACCTCCTCTGCGAGTTTTCAGCAGATGGTAGATGTCTGGGCCATAACAATGTTGAGGGACTCTTCGAAGTGTCCCTCCATCCCTCCCTGAGAACATTATTTATTATTATTTATTACATGACATTATTTATTTTGATCTGACTTGTTAAGTAACAATGACATGCATGACTTACTAACATGCATACACCACAAAAAGTGGACCCAAATGAGACAAACTACACAAAGCAAAGTAAACATCGGTTACATATATAGTTATTTTTGAACTTTTTTATAGATTAGATAACACAAATACGTATTTTGTAAAATGTAAATAAAATCAGAATACAATATTTGAAAAACATTTTCAACCTATATAGCCAGTCAACCGCAGGGCACACTTAGACGAACAACCATTCACACCTACGAGTAATTTGTGAAGAGTGTTCCAACAGGTACATTTTGAGCGTTTCTCTAGTTTCCCAGTTTTGTGTTACCCCTGTCCCAGGTTTTTGGAACATGTTTCAAGCATCAAGTTACAAACTAAGAATATTTGCAACAAAAAAAAAAGCCTGAACATTAAATATCTCATCTTGGTAGTGTATTTAACACAATATAAGTTGAAAAGGATTTGCAAATCATTGTATTTTTATTCATTCACATTTTACACAGTTGTTCCATATTAATTGGAATTGGGTTTAGTACATCTCTAGCACTGTTTTTATGTTTTCCCCCAGAGTTAACCTGAATTTCTAAACGGGGTTTTCTCCAGCGTTTTATTACCCTGCCGCTTTTCTTTTCTCCTGTTTTCTAACGTGTATCAAACAATAATAACCCAATTCGCTACAGTGTACTAGTATAAAATAATTATAATAGCAGTAATGTTATTTGCTTGTTCTCACAATAGAGCCCTGGATTTTGATTTTGACTACTTCTAGACAGGAAAATACAGTTTGCTGCCTTACACAATGTGAATTTAAGACATAAAAACTGTTGATTATATAAAGAAAAAGACAAAAACAAATGCTTATTTGCTATACTGTATTGTTTGTTTTTATTTTCAATATTATTATTGTTTACTAATACCCTTTTATTTATGTCCCTGGAATTAACTGGGTGCGGGGGAAAAAATTGTCCTGCAAAATTACAAATTTGCTATGCAAATGAAGTCATTGATTCACAAAACTGAACCGCAAAGAAAAAATAATAATTGCAAACCTTGTGCGCACTGACTTCCCCTGTTAACGAACGACAAACAGTAATCGCTCGGCTTAGCAAGTTTTCTGAGGGAAACCCTACAATATCCATTTGCTGGCACCAGCAGGTACACTACACTGTAAGTGTCAAGACAAGAGTACCTTGCTCTTGTCTGGCTCCTCTTGTATCAGCCAGTCGGTCAACAAGCTCTTCTTGAAGCTGCTGCTGTTGTCTGGGTGGCAGCCTCCACAGTGCCTGACCCATCTGCATGGTAGCAGTACAAGCCAAGTAAGTTCCAGTCCATGACACAAAGTAGTATGTGCCATAAATATAACTCAATTCAATTCAATTTTATTTATAAAGCGCTTTAAAAACAGGCATTGCTGTAAACAAAGTGCTGAACATGAAACAGAAAATCGGTTGTGCAGTAAAGCATGCGCTAACAAAAACAAGAACAAAGCAAACATTTTGAAGTGAGTATACAGAGTTTTTTGTTGATTTTTTTTTTTTAACAAGTAAATCAATTTTACATCAGTAAATTAATAAGAAGTAGGCGAGTGAATACAGAAATAAAGGGTCGCTGGGGTGCTGGAGCCTATCTCAGCTGGCTTCGGGCAGCAGGCGGGGTACACCCTGAACTGGTTGCCAGCCAATCGCAGGGCACACAGAGACGAACAACCACTCATACTCACATTCACAAGCACACTTAGGGACAATTTAGAGTGCACAATTAACCTGCTATACATGTCTTTGGAATGTGGGAGGAGACCGGAGTACCCGGAGAAGACCCACGCAGGCACGGGGAGAACATGCAAACTCCACCCAGGACGGCCGAAGGCTGGACTCGAACTTGCGTCCTCAGTACTGGGAGGCAGACGTGCTAACTAGTCATCTACTAATTGTTGAACTCATAACTCACTTATTGTGATTATCATCTTTGGCCATGTAAATTTTTTCAACTGTTCCGAAATACACTATACTGACCATTTTAATTTAAATAATAACAATGAAACCCATTCTATACTATCATAAATGCAACTATTTTTAGGTTTGTTATTAGGATTATGAACAAAAAAAGATCTCCAGTTTCATACAGTATTATGTTTTACTGGCAGAAGAATGAGATTGTTTTCAAAATTGCAACTGTAATCTATTAATAACGCCGGTGTAAATATACACCCGTTTACACATGACAGAAGTTTCACAGAATGGCCACCATACTGTAACTACTGCAACGAGAAAATTTATGTTGGCAATTTTGTGGGCATTTGAGAATAAGCAACAACCAAATACCCAATCGTCTTTCCACTGCCGTGCCCGTGGCTGTCCCACCTTCGCCAGAAACGTCAGCTGTGTTGCATAAACAACCCCGACTATTGTAAACAAGAACGTTCCAAGTTCCAGCATCATCGGTAGGTAGACGCGTAGTCCCAACCTCCGTCCAATGAAAATCGACGTACAGGTCACATGTAGATTGTAGTTCTAATGCTATTGGTTATAGATGCTATCACTCGCTCTCAATTTTGATTACTTAGCACTGCAAGCTATCTCTCCAGTGATGAAGATTGGGTCAGTTATTAAGCAGTTGATTAAGACGTTAAGGTGATTTAGTTTGTAAAACGTATTTAATGGGTATGAGGAAGTTTTTAGATTATTAGCGGATGACATTAAAACATGAGGCACCTACCTGAGTTCAAAGATTCCTGTGACAGCTCGGCTTGCACACGAGCACAGCTGCAAATTTAGTTTTCCTTGAAGAGAGGTTTACTCATTTGTCATTTCATTCAGTTTTTAGCTCTAAACAGACCCACGAGTCCACGATTAAAGCAACGCTTCCTCAGTTCTGGAGAAGTCCCCCATTCTGTCGATAACACATTCGAGTAAACCCTCCTTCTCTCCCTGTCATTCCTGCCCTCCCACTTTCCAACCCTCTCTTATCGCAACGACACAAACAACATAACGCAACTACGCTTTCAACTACAATATTAAGTTTCCATAACTATTTCTTTTTTGAATACACATTATTCAACTAAAACGTCTTAAAACCACGATGCAAATATTTGATTTAAGAGATACGTCACTAAACACCACGTGACAAACGAAGCCAATCCTGTTTTGTTGTGTTGACACCCCGGTAGAAACAAAAGTTCAAATTCGTGGTTGCCATGCAGACACGTTTTTCAAAGGAGTCGATTAACTGACTTAAAAAAGCTGGTTTAGGTAAGCACAGTGGTTGATAATCTTATCGTTTGTCCTATTTTTATTAGCAGCTGTCAAAATCGTTATAGTAGTTGCAGAAAATGACAGATATGCTTTTATTTGGCGTTGTACTTAGGCGAGAATGTTGCCCACTGGCGATGTACAAGGCTGTCTTCGTAAACTGGATACTCTCTTACGAATCATAAAGTACCCTGGACATGTCGACTACAGTGGGTAAGATGTTAACTCTTAATCCTGTCTTGAGGACAACAAGGGCAATGCAACTACAGCATAGACAATAAAACATAATTTGCTAAATTCTCAACCAATTTCCGTTTACTTGATTGTCAACGTAAAAATACTACTGTATAGATGTTTTGATTTCAAAATCAAACAGATAAATGCGTTCTAATATAGCCTGTAATTTTACTTATATTTTTATTTCAGTGAATTGCAATTCTGATGTAAAATCGCCACAATAGATACAGCAGCACTCAAAGGTGAAAATAACAGTGGTGGATGAAGTACTCACTTTTTTTTACTTCAGTACAGACACACGTGCAAAAAAAAATACTTAAGTACAGTATTTGTGTAAAAATATACTTAAGTAGAAGTACAAACAAGTACAAGTTTGAGATGCACTTAAAATAAAAGGAATTGATCCCAATTCAATCATACTTGTTAAAGTAAATCCATCCATTTTCTTAGCCGCTTATCCTCACAAGCAAATATCAATTTAAAATGATGTAATCATAGAACTGAAAAATTATACAAAGAAAGTAGCATGAAATGACTGCACAAATTTATTTCGAACTGAGCGCAGTAAACAATAGGATGGGGGTGGGGGGGGTTTCATTTGCTATTTTTTTTTTTTTTTGACGGCAGGTTTTTGAATGCAAGCACTTCAGTTTGTCAACGGTGCAGTACTATGGGTGAATGTAGCATGGATGACAATATTTGGAAAAACGGTGAAATAAAGTAGCATGTTATGTAATGTAAACACAATTAGAAAAGTAGCGGAGTAAAAAGTACAGACTACATATACACACTTTCAAATTAAGTAAAGTAAAAAGTATCCTTTCGTAGTTACTCAAGTAAAGTAAAAGATACATGAAAAATGTACTTAAGTACAGCAACAAAGAACTTTTACTTTGCTACATTCCATCCCTGAAACTTAATGCCTCTTTTAATAACTTAAAATTAAATTAGCTCGTTGCTTTATGGTGTGGTCTACGTATGTCATTTCTTCCTGATAATTCTCTTTTATAACGTCTAATTCTATTTCACATTAGCCTTTCCAAAGGAGACCCCTCAGCTTTTCTGCCAATTTTGAGCTTCAGTCTCACCACATTCTCTCCACCTTTTGCTGAGCAACTTGTGGCAGCTGGACTGGTGCTGACAAGCAAAACTGACCTGAGATTCACTGACACACTCTATAAGGTACCCCACTTGGAAACAGAAATTTTTGGGTGCTTATGTTCCAGGGCTCTTTTCACCTGATATATATGAAACCAAACTGTTGGCCACAAATACTAATGTCTGGCCTGAGTTTATCTTCTACTACTCATTCCCATAACTTCATTGTGTGCTCATCAACTTTATTCCTCTATAGTTATTAATAGTCTGCACATCGCCCTAGTTCTTAAAAATGAGCACCAACACACTTTTCCTCCATTCGTCCAGCATCTTCTTACTCTCTAATGACCATTTGCCTTACTATTTTTCATTCTCTTATAGGCTAATCACTGCTACTTCCTGGTCCACCACAATTGCCCCTCTTCTCTCATTTTTGTCATTCATCAACTTCTCAACATATTCCTACCATCTATCCAGGGCCCTGCTGGTACAAGTCAACACATTTCTGTCTCTGTCCTTCCTATTATCCTCAAATATTACTAACTCGTTTTACCATTCGGGATATTTGCATCCATAAAAGTAGTACATAAATTTGGTGACCCAGTTTTTGTGTCAGGTACTTGATCTGTTGAATACGTAAATATCCCCTTGATAATGAAACGTATTGTCCTGTCCTGTAGCGTCACCATCAGGCCAAACTTTTAAATTACAATTAATTTATCTTAAAAAGTTTTCATACAAAGACAACTAATTACCATTCCTGTAGCGCTAATAGCAGGTCAAACTTTCGGTTTTAGAGTAGGTTATCTTGAAAATCTTTCATACAATTTTTTTCTTATTCATTCATTCTAAGGCTTGCTGTTGCTTCACCTTTAGATTTGTAAACTAACAAAATAGCAAGCCAATGTAGGCTTCCAAATCAACTACATCCATGTCTTTCCAACGGTCCCCATAAACTTATTTCTCCTCTAAATTGGTCATTCCCAGTACAATATTTTCCATTAATGGTGTAATGAAGAGCTTAAATGATGACTTGATGTCTTCCACATGGCTAATTGCATATCTGGCGGGGCCTGGAACCATTTTGATAATATTAGCAATAATTGTTATCCTTCTCCAAGTTCCTTTCCTGGATACCAATTTACCCATTACTGTTTCCTTCACCAACATGTCCATTAAAAGCTGCACCAATCATGACTCTCTCTGCCGAGGATGCTCGGAACAATGTTACCTAGATCTTTCTCTTCTAGTTCACGTCTTCTTACCTATGGGACATAACCACTAAATTAAACATCACACCTTCAATTTCAATTTTTTAGCCTCATCCAGTCTTATCCTATTTGTCTACATGACACTGCTAGAACTTCAAACACGGCCTGAACTATTCAGATAATATAACACATATTACTCATCCAATCTACGCCATGCTAGAATAATTTGAAACCAACCTAATTTCTAACCTTACAGCCTTTCCATCTGCCCTCCTGGACACACACAATATCATCCTACTAATCTTCATGTCAACCAACTCCCTAACTTCTATCATAACCCCAATGTTTGAAGTAGGCTCTGTGCTTTCCTGTCCTTTTTATGTCTACGAAACTGCATTCCATTTCTCCTTCATCTTAGACCATACAGTATGGGCCAAAAGTTTGGACACACCTTCTCATTCAGTACATTTGCTTTATTTTCATGACTGTGTACATTGCAGATTCTCACTGAAGGTATCAAAACTATGACAACTATAATTTAACAACTAACGAACACATGGAGTTATGTACATAAATAAATAGACACCCTCTGATTACTAAAGTTAGTCGCCTGAAAGGGTTTTCCAACAGTGTTTAAGGAGTTCCCAGAGATAAAAATGCCAAGAGTATGCAAAAAAAGTAACCTTAGCAAAGGGTGGCTATTTTGAAGAATCTATAATATAAAACGTGTTTTCAGTTATTTCACCAATTTTTTTTCAAGTGCATAACTCCAAATCAGTTCATACATAGTTTTGATGTCTTCACTAAGAATGTACAAAGTAACCAACCATGACAATAAAGCAAATGCATTGAATAAGAAAGTGTGTCCAAACTTTTGGCCTGTGCTGTAGGACTGCGGCCCTCGATGACTGGAGTTTGAGACCTATGAGAGTAGTTGAAGTAGTAGTTGAATTTCCACCAGCACTGTGAAAGTCAGACGCGCCATTGCCGCTTGTTATTAACCCACACAACCGATCAAGTATGAAATTCTACAGTAGATGAACTTCATTTGTTTGGTATAGCTGGATGCCCTTCCAAGTAATAACGTATGTAAAACCCAACAACAGTAATGTTCTGTTCCCAATTTTCATTTTTCACAAGTCATGTTTTTTTTAACTTGACAATGTCTTTATCAAGGTTCTACGAGACGTCTTCCACTATAAGCCAGTAATTTCCAAGCAACAGTTCCTTCAGAGGGGGTTTGTGCAAAGAAAAATTTCCACCCTTTGTGACATCATTGACTTGGTCTTGCAGAGACACAAGGAACTAAAAAGAAGGTATAGCATACATTTGAATCAAATGTGTTGTTAATTGTTCTAATTTTGTCAAACTGCATCATTTGCTGTGTGTTGCATATTAATGGTTAACATCGGGTATCCTAGTTGCTCTAGGCTACCTCATTTTAACCATATGCAATTTTATAATGCATTTTAGAGCTAGATGGATCCTGAGAAAGCAAAATCCCATGTAATATTTTATAGAGAATGCTGAAAATTTACAATGCCTTTTAAAGATTCTGTCCAAATTAATCCAAAGCAATAAGTTATCTTTTACGTTTGCATTACCAAAGTGCAATGACAATTGGCTGTCTTAAAATCCCAGAAAGGTTCTGGCTGACACTTGTGTAAACTACAAGTAAAACTTTTGCATTGTTGAACCTAACTGAACAAATAGTATTGTGGTTAGTGTGCTCACTGTGTAAGGAGTAATTCCCCGGTTCGAGACCAGCTCAGTTTTTTTTCCTCCTCCTTTCCTCTTTCTTCTTCCCTCTCCTCCCCTCCTCCTCCACAAATTCTTGCGGAAAGGAGCCGTTTTGTTTCAAATGTTTATTGAAGAATTGGCTTGCGTCAAGTAAATTACGTGGCCATTCAGAGGAATGCTCAAACTCGGAGCTCCAACAGCAGATTGCAGTCGGCCCGCCAGGGGCGCAGCAATTACACGGGGAGAGGTGGGGTTTTACTGAATGCAGTTTTACTTCCGCGTTAGAAGAGTAACCAGCAAAACACCTAATATTTCATAAAAAATTACATCGCCATAGTGTCAAAGGTAAGATTTAATAATTATATGCCTATTTGGAAGGGCTTAATACCGTGGTGTTGAGGTTTTCCTTGCAACAACAACAAAAAAACAAACAAACAAAAAACGTTAAAACACTCATTAGTAAAGCAAATCATTGCCGGTCAGTGGGATACGGGATTTAACTTAAAGTCCCTTTAACACAGTGATCACAGGGATTCTTAACCTTTTTGGAGGTACTGGGCCCTACTAGTTTCTTATGCACATTCACCGAACCCTTCTTTATTGAAAAATAGAATGATTTTTTTTTTTTTCAAATTCAAGACATAAGTATAGCCTTATAGCAGAGTTTCCGTTGATATTAAGTTAGCTCTCCTAAATCTGAGCCGTTGCTTCTTCGAGCCAGCAAAAAAATAAAATAAAATAAAAAAAACAAAAAAACCTTCACGCTGAGCCAAACAGCATTCCGGGCTGCGGGAACCAGCTATTCGGAATGCACTCGGAATGTGTCGTGCTCTTGTATTCCCCATCTCCATACAGCTTAAGTGTTCTTTCCTTTATTTTTGCTAGATATCTGGTTCTGATGTGCTAAAATTGTTCTACTTGGCATTATAAATCATGCAGTTGGGATGCTGACTCCCATCACTCAACTAAACTCTGTGTGTGTCAGAATGTGCAAACTACTCCCTATAGGGCACTACTCGGGTACTCAGGGCTCACCATTTTGTAGGGGTGTCTGAATGGCCAGAGAGCAAAAATGTAGTGCACTCAAAGTTACTCACAATGCACTTTGAAAAGTAGTGAACATTGATGCTCATTCAACCAGGATGATATATACCACAATGCATTGCTAGTATGAGAAAAGAATGGTGCGAACGACAGAAGTGCGAGAATAAAAGCGATACATTAACTAGATACTACGGAAATAAATAGTTTTAGTTGAATATATGACAACGGAAAGAAAATACAGTTTTAGAACATTTTTTATCACAATGAATAGTCAGAGATTTATTCGCTGTTGCGTCGTGACAAGTACGGTGGCTACGTGATGTGCAAGAAGTAGCTGTGCAACATGACAGGTCTAGGAAAAAGCAATTCTGTTATTTTAAGATTGCTGTGTCCTTTCATTTATTTTTTACAGAACCACGAAATTTCCAGTTTCTTAGGTAGTATCAGAGGTGGGACGGCAGCTGTGTTAAAAGCCAAAAGAGAGGAATACACGTTGTGCATTTAACAAACCACCTGTGACTTCCCACTCGGATCTCTCGACCTCAAAGTCAAGTGAAAGGCGTAACGGCACCGTGTTTGTGGAACGCTGTGACTCATTGAGGAGCTGTCGCTGGAGAGTTGGATACAACTTACCAAGCACCGTGTGTGCCACATTTCCTGGACAGGCCATGAGGCCCAAGAAGGCATCGACAGCCGAGGAGGGAGACAACATCAAGAAGTTGTTGTTGGAGTTTCTGTCGGAGGAGATGTCTACTATCACAATGCAGCAAAAAGCCATCCTCTTGCTGGTGGAGGAGGTGGATTCCTATAAATGCAAAACACTGAGAAAGGCCAGTGCCTGGAGTGGAGGGTGGAGGAGGGAGCAACCCTCCAACATCAATGATGTGATAGTGATCGGGTTCCATATTAAACCCCGGTCATACGCTCATGCGCCGGTGACCATTGCCAACAGGGAGGAACATGTCGAGACTCGAGGCATTTTACCGCAAAAGTGACAACACGCCAGCAATAATATTGAGATTTGTTAACAAACTACAAAAAAAGCACTGCTAAAACAAGGAAGAAAATTGAAGGGAACCAATGTTTACATGAATGATCATTGAACCAAACGCAATGCTGACAAAGCTCGGGCCCTCTCAACCCGGGCCACGTTGGGGTACTTGCATGTCGGGGTACTGGCACGTTGGGGTAATGTTACATAGGACAAGGACCAAATGAAAATGTTCTTGCCATGCCTTGTGTGTGAAAAGTTTCATTAAAAGGCCAAATATGATGCGCAATTAACAAAATAAAATCAAAATTGGTGGACTTTCTTTCTCTCTCTTTTATTTTTTTTATTTATTTATTATTTTTTTTTTAAGCCTGATAGGTATGCCTCCCAATATTCACAAATCTAGCTGAATCATATAATTGGAAAGGCTTCATAAAAATGTCTAGAGGGCGCTATTGAGCCATTTATTGCAAATTGCACAACAAATCTAAAATATTCATTTTCGTGACAGGTTTGATGTGTGCAAAGTTTGGTGAGTTTTCGCCCATGTTTAGACTAACAAAAAAAAAAAAAAAAAGCAGCATTTTTCTTTGCAAACAATACATCCCTACAGCAAATGCTTGCGACAAAAACATTTTGGTAACTTAATCTCTTAAAAATGTTAAGAGGAAACGCGCTAAGTTGAAGACGATCGGATAAGTTTTGTAGGAGTTTGTTAAATCATGACCCCTATAAAAGGCCCGCAAAAATGGCTACAAATTCCAAAGTAAATCAAAATGGCAGACTTCCTGTTTGGTTTAGCACAGAGGATCTCCATGTTCGGTCCTCGAGAGCCCCTATCCAGCCTGTTTTCCATGTCTCCGTCATTCAGCACAGCTGAAGAGAGACCCCTGGTTTAGCATATGGCTACATCATGCTTTTTTTGTAGGTCATGGGCTGATAGGTATCTGTCCCAATTTTCACAAATCTAGCTGAATCATACAATCGGAAAAGCTTTTTTTATTTATTTTTATTTTTTTATTTTTTATTTTTTTGCCCTATGTGTATATTTACAAAGTGTATAGTGCAAGCTAGTGAAGTGAGTAAGAGGAGCGACCAGCGGGGCCTCACCCAACCCGGCGGGTGTAGGTGGCACGCCCGCCCCCCAGCACCCCCACCCCCCGCCGCCCCCCACCTCATCCACCCGGCACCACAATGGGCGGACAGCCAGCGCAGCAGGGCTACCGGACAGCCCACCGGCCACCGGAGCCCGCCCGGGGCGCCAGGAGTTATACCGGAGTGGGGCAGGCCCCAAACCCTCGCCCGGCCCCCGGAGCCCGACGCCCGGGCCGGGGAGGGAGCCCCAGGCCCAGGGAGAGGGAGGGGGAGGGGCCGCAGGGCAGACAGGGAAGGGGGGGGGGGGGGGGGGGGAAGCGGGGAGAAGACGACAAGAAGGCGAAAGGGCGGCTGCAGGGCAGGAGGCGGGGGGGGAGAGGAGGAGGGAGGGTGACAAGGGAAAAGGGACCGGGAGGCAGAGGAGGATGGGCGGGAGGAGGCGAGGAGGGAGAGGCGACGGGGGGGAGGAAGGGGGAGGGGAGAGGGAACCACGGGGCACACCGGAGGCCCACCCACCCCGAACCGCGCCGCCGGGCACGGAGCAGCGGACCGCGCCGGGACGGCACCGCCCCGGGCACCAGGGGAAGCACCCCAACACCGCACCCCACAGGGGGCCCAGGGAGCGGCCAAGACGCAACCGCCACCGAGCAGACAACGGGGGGGGGGCAGAACCACCCCCGCCCGACCACAGGGGACGGCGTCAAGAAAATTGACTAATTAGCATGCAGTAACACCAAGTGTTGATGCTTAGTGCCCACTAGAAATAGATCTTAAGGAGTTATTGAGTATAGTGTCGTATAGTGTGGTATGCTCGAGCCCACTAGCAGCAACTAGGTTCCTGACTATATAAAAATAAAAACAATCAGATACAAAATACCAAATACAGAAGCAGCGAAAACAGAAGTTGTAACGATGTGGTGGCTCTCGTTAACAGGCAGAATCTTGGCAGGATTAAGTTGCCAAATTGAGATTAAAATATTCTATGTACATAGACCATATTTGTTTAAATCTTGATACTTGATTTTTATTTAAGGCAGAGATTTTTTCCATTGAGATATAATTTATTAGTAAGTTTAACCAGTGGTCGATATTTAGAGATTGTTTATTTTTCCAATTGACAAGGATTATTTTTTTAGCAATAGTAAGGGCTATAAATATAGATTGAGATTGTTTACAATTTTCACAAATCTAGCTGAATCATACAATCGGAAAAGCTTAATAAAAATGTCTAGAGGGCGCCATTGCGCCTTTATGGGAGAATGCATATCCCACACACACACAAGATCAATATTTATTCTACAAAAGAGGATTTGGTAAATTATACAATTGTATTTATAATGTATAATTTGTGTTATAAACAGCTACGTAGTCACATAGAGAATATGTTTAAGAAAAAAAGAACATAAATACGACCTCCGAGGGAAGAAACATCTTGACAGAATAAAATCTAGGACTAAATTAAAAGATCAGTGTATTTTTATAAGTGCTGTGAAAATATGGAATCATTTTAATGATGACTTGAAAGGGTGTCAGACAATTTTCAAGTTGTTTAAAAGTAAAGTTATTGAAAATTTGAGAATGTAAGTTGTTTTGATCTTTTAGTTTTTCTTTTAGTAGTTCTTTTTTACATTTTAGTTAATCGCTTAAGTGGTCTGATCTTGTTAAAGGGGTAGGCGAAAATAAGCGTGAGCTTATGCCTATACCTTTTCGGTCTGTATGCGTTTTCTTTTCTTTTTTTTCTTCTTATGACGGACCTGTTTGTGCGTGTGTTTTTTTTGTTTTTGTTTTCCCTCTGCTCCGACTCACCTGCTCCCAATTTTAATGCACCACACGCACACAAAAAAAAAATAATAATAATAATAATTTAGTCTCTCCATATAAACTCTATAAAAAAAAGTGTTGAAATCAACTCTGTGACTGTCAATTCAGCACTGGGCTGATTCGTGCTGTGCACGATTAAGCACACTAAATAATATGGACATGGAACAGGACATTGACCCGGACAAAAACTTCTTTACCAATATTAACAATACTTGCTGCTATCATAGTAGTGATCAATACAGCAATATGTTTTTTTTTTTTTTTTAAAAAGGACAAATTACCAGTTATCCACATTAGCAGTCAGAGTTTATACACAAACTTTATCAGCATCACAGATTATCTACAGACATTCTCACAACCATTCAACAGCATTCATTGTCATCTCTGAAACCTGGATCGATGCAGAAAAGGGAATCAGTTTAGAGCTTGATGATTATGAACTTTCATACAACAGAATAAACTAAACTGGTGGGGGGAATGGAGAAATATAAAGTGGTGGAAGCTATGACACGGGTGGCTGATAACCTGCTTGTGTGTGTCACAATGCAGCTGTTGTTATAGTTGCATAGGTATATACAGCGCCTGGCTCAAGTATTGACCACTTTGGGGAGTGGATGGAAGCAGGACCGGCTCTTGGCATCGGCAAACTCGGTGGTTGCCTAGAGCGCTACCTGTTGGCCGGGGTGCTGCAGGTAGCAGCTAGCGGTGGTGTAAACAATGATCCTGAGACGAGAGATGCATTCAAATGCAGTCCAACATTTCAAACTCAGGACAAATATTTTAATACATTAAACGTTCAAATTTGCACATATCTAAACAATGTGGTTTTTCTAACAATGTATACAAACTCACATATTAAGAAGAATGATGAGGATGAAATATCCCATGCAAGTCATCTGCCCCTTTCTTACTCTTTCAGCTCAGTATCTGATGCTTTCATGGTGAGACCATAAAGCAATCACATCAATGTGCTGTGGAAAACTATCAATTTCTCATTTAAGTACGGAGATCGTAGAAGAGCTGAATCTGTGGATAATACATTCATAATACATTCATTCCATTTTCAACTGGCAATCAGAAATTGGCCCCAAAAGATGTAAAAGTAACCAATTTATTATTTTTACAATTTACTTAATCTAAAACAAGCAGACGTAAAAATGCAGCTTTTGTATCTCATTAGGTGGTGCAGCGATATTTGTTACCGATTGTCATTTTCTGTGTGAGAGAACGTAACTCAGTGATTTGTATGGTTTCTGTGACTGTTTGCAAGACTGAACAATAGTTTGTGACCCAAATAAATATTGTCCAAAATATTCTTAAACTGATTTATTCTAGAAGAGGGGTGTTCATGAACTAAGGTTCTACTGTGTATGTAAATATACTTCACTGTTTTGAGTGTGTCTTTGTCTTGTTATAGGTTGAAAAGTACCTCAATTCTAATAAAGGTACAGACTCAACCTGGTCAAAGCACTGGTTTGAGAATTTAAAGGTGGAATTGTTAGGCAAGCAAATATTTTTTTTAACTAACCAGGAAGAGAACAGTTTGCAATCCCTTGTCCAGTAATGATAGTGTAGGAAAAGTTGCTTGAGATTTTTATTTATTTATTAATTCATTCATTTATTTTTAACCCTCATCTGGACCGGTGTCAGAGGCCACAGAAACTAACACACACCTTGCACCAGTTACAAAAATTAAAAGGTTTATTTGGAAATACAGTTGAGTTGACAGTTGAGAAAGGGTTAATTAATATATGACCAACTGGCCATATTACTCTGCATGAGAGGCTCTACCACAGGGGGGGATGACCTGGCCGAGGCAGCCAACAGCCACCCTCAAACACTCAGGTGAGTAAACAATCGCCTTAAAAAGCCCTGTACGCTTGAGACGCAGCAGTCACTGTACAGCACATTTACACAGAAATAATTACAGGCAATGTGAATCATTGCGCGCCACACCTAGTCAAGAATAAAACTTGTCAAACCACTCTAATCACTAGGGGGAAGCAGAAGGCTGCCTCAACAATAAATAAATAAATAAATAAATAGACTGTAGTCAGTGCTTCTGTAGAGAATGCTTTGCAGGCCCATAGATTGTTCACCACTGCCCATAGAAAACCTGTTATAGCAGGGTGATTTGCTTGCATATTATAATGGGTCTAAAATTTCAAAACAAATGGTCTTCACAGAAAAATACAGAGATGAGAAACTGTTCAACTGGTCCGGCTGGCAGCCACCAACACCTACACAGTATCAATGTGACACAATGTAGTTTAAGTCTTCAAAATGTTAAGTGTCAAGTCAGTGATTTTTCTCACATTGGTTTGCTATGTAATGATCTTTGCATCCACCCTTGTGTATTTGGACATATGAATGCTTGCAATATATTTGATGTTGGATTTTATTTGCTTCCTGTAAATCATCAATTTTAGATACAGCATTGTAGCATAGTCGTTAGATGAAACAACTATAGCTGATGCATCATTAATATTACTGTATTTAACAGTAAGCCATTTGATTAGCCACTAGATGGCAACGTTAGAACGGAGGGAAGTTTGTTGGTTCCTCTTACTGGACTGACAGGTACCACTGTGCAACGAAACGGCTGATATGATTAAAGGTTGCACATTTATTTTACACTTTTGATTGTAATAGCGATGGGTTAATGTCATTGAACAAGTTTTTGACGTACGAACAAGTTCAAAAATATGAACAAATGCCCCTTATTCGTTTGCCTGCATAACAAAGTCCGGGGTAAAAAAAAAAAAATAACAGCGCGGGAAATCTCTTCCGGTTAATGTTAGTTCGAGGAGGGAGTCAACAAGCTGGCAGAACAAGTGGCAACGTCAAGTTCGGGTTTAACTATTATGGAACGCGTTCCAGGGCAGAAACCTGACAGTGGGTAAGATGTGTTTCTTTTGACGAGACACAGCAACTTTCGAAAAGTTTTTATACATAGGATATACTACAACTATACCGCCGTCAGTTGACAAGTTACTGTCATTTCTGGATTACATAGTTTTCCTACTTTATAAAGCCGAATCTTGTTAATGGGCTTCTATCTTTGCAGCTGCTCAACCAAGAAGAGGGAAGACTACCTGGAGTGGCCCGACTACTTCATGGCTGTTGCCTTTTTGTCAGCTCAGAGGAGCAAAGACCCGAGCTCACAGGTGTGTATAGACCTTTCCAGAGTGACGTTTTAGTGCGCCCCTTGCGGTGGAGGGCAGGCCGTCGATGCGAGTGATATAGAAAACAATAAGCGTGAACTAGAAAATAGGTCAAACAGTTGATAAATCAGAGACCAACGCTATGGTGAACTTGCGCGCAGCTGACAAATGCTCTAATGGCTCAAAGAGAGATGAGATCATTCTTTCGGCTGCCAGCAGCGATTCTAAACCATGCAGAAGACAGTGAGGAGTGAAAGACGAGCACGGTGGCTCGCGCGACTGCAAGCGAAACTACGACGCAACTGCTTTGCAACCATTTTATTCAATTTATATCAGTTAGTTTTTCTCTTTTTCATATACAGTTGGTCATAAAATTAACCTCTGATTGTAAAGTTGAGGCAGACGTGATGAATGTGCTATATTATCTTTAGTGAAACAATCATTCATGCTTTTTTTTTTTTGCATAAGTATTCAATAAGGGTGTCACGATTTCGATTTTTTATCGAAATCGATCGAAATTACGTCACGATTTCGAGCATCGAAATAGAAGAGAGGACACACGATTCGATGCCCCCCCCCCGCGCCCGCCGCCACCGCCGCCACCGCCACCGCCACCTCCCAGGAAAGCAAATGAGACGCAGCCATTCAGCTACTAGCTAACGGCACTTGTTAGCTGACTTCTCCTGCAGTCATGATGGCAAGCGCGGACAGACACAGCAATGGTGCTTCAAGCCGCTCCCGCTTCTCTCGTCACCAGTTTGGAAACATTTTGCGTTCCCGGTGAGTTATGTCGACAACGTTCACGTTGTCGATAAAAAGACCACAGTTGCAAGATATGCTATGTGCGCGTACTGTACTCGGCCACGGTGTTACGCCCGGCTCGTCAAGGGGAAGGGAAGTAACACAATAACAGAAAATATAGAGTAGATAAACACGGGTCGACTTTAACATCTGAGTAGTTTTAATTGAAATTTCAGGCAGGGGTTTGACAAGGGAGTGAAAGTGGAAGGTGAACAAATAATAACCGCATTTGACAGAACTGACAGAACGGAGGAGAAACAACAATAACCAATAGGGGTATAATACACGGATACACAATAGCGTCGCGCTGGCACAGTCGTCCAATCGGAGTGTCGCGCTGGCACAGTCGTCCAATCGGAGTGTCGCGCTGGCACAGTCCTCCAATCAGAGTGTCGCGCTGGCGCATTCAAACTGAAGTACCATTATACGGGCACCAGCCGACACAAACACACACATACATACTAGGGGAGCGGCCGCCAGCCGTAACAACGGGAAACACGACAAACATGACGGGACATTTACGCAGGCATCACAAAGATTTAGATTTATCAAATTCAACTAGAAGTGGGAAAACAACGGTCCAACCAACTATTTCATCCTCATTTACAGTGAAACTTCCACACACTTCAGCTCGCGCGAAACGCCAGATCCATAGGTCTATTTATAGCAGCAGACCTGCAGCCTTGGAAAACGCTGGATTCAAACATTTAATTAGTGTACTTGAACCACGCTACAGTATGCCCAGCAACTGTAAATGTTGGGATATAGTTTGTTCAGGCTGTATTTGTTCCATGACTTTGGATACAATATATTTTTTGTTGTTGTTGCACATTGCACATTATTTTAAGAGGAACGCACAGCACACTGTTGTAACCAAAAACAGTCAATAGATGGCAGGCACCCACTGTGACTTTTTGTTTTTGTTTTTTTATTTTTTATTTTACACTTCAGTAAGAACAAGACGGTTAACTTTATATTGTAAATAAATTCTTTGAATTTGATCATTCCTGCCTAATGTCAATTATCATATATTACATAAATTTACACAAAAATAATATGGAAATTGCATCACCTATATGTAGCCGATCTTTTGAAATAAGATTTACTGTACAATGAATAGAACCAATGATCATAGACTAGCCTTAGCCTACAGAAGCATATGCCTCTGTGTTATAAAGTGGGGGAGCGGAGAAAAAAAAAAAAAAAAAAAAAAAAAATCGAAAAAAAAATCGAATCGTGACCCCAAAATCGAAATTTAAATCGAATCGTGGAGTTGGCGAATCGTGACACCCCTAGTATTCAAGTAATTTTTTACAAAAAGTTAAACTTTTTAACACGATTATCACACTTAACACTAACTCGGGCTTGATTTCTGCTGAGGAATGTGTAGTAAACATGTGGTCTGTTTGTTAGCAGCTAGTAAGCTAAGATAGCTCGAAGACTTCGATATACAGCAAGACGACTATATCCGGACACAAACGATTTAATGACTGACAATTTACATCTGAAAGTAGTGATCGACGTAACGTTTCAACCAAAAAACAACATACCTTAAAGTGATGGTTCTGATTTTTTTACATGAATCTCTATTTCATCCTCGCCTCCAGTGTGTGCGATCAGTACTGACTTACCCTTGACAGTGTTCTGTGAGACGAGTTCTAGTCCGGTGTTGGACGAGAAGAAAATAGTCCGGCGAGTTGGCTGGGGTCACCTAAATAAACAGTTTTTCTTCTAAAACAATTTGTATTCAAAAGAGTGATACATTTGCATCACAATACTCTCTCCTGGGAAAAAAAAAGTCAGACGCCATAACCGCCAGGCATTACTTTTCTGTTCGTTCGTTTCACTGCGCATCGCCCTGTAGACAGCTGATAGATGCGCTGCAGACAGATAGTCGCGCCTTCGAAAAGTCAAACAACTTGTAGATTAGTGCGCGTCTATCAGCTGCATGCGAGACACCGCGCACTGATACGAACGAACAGAAAAGTAGTAGCAAACTCCGGGTGCAAAAGAAGAGTAATTTATGGCGCTGTCAGCGGCCACATTGCATTCTTAGTGGATTTGGCCCTAAGTGTTTTGCAACTTTTGGGCGTATTTTTGTTTCCTTTGCTGTCTCAAGTGTGAGGGTGTAAAATTATAATTTAAAGTTATTTTCTTCATTACAGGTGGGCGCCTGTATAGTGAACCAGGAGAATAAGATTGTTGGTATCGGCTACAACGGAATGCCTAATGGCTGTGATGATGACCAGTTACCTTGGGCTCGGTCAGCAGATGACCGCCTGGACACTAAATATCCCTATGGTGAGAATGTGTTTCTTAAAGAAAAAAATGACTTGTCTTAATGGCATGAACCATTACACGCCTTTGGTCCAAATGATCACTCATAAATAATATTACACTTCAGGCTATAGATGGTGTTTAGAACAGTAATATGCAGGGTTTCTTTTTTTCTTTCTAAGATACCACTTCACCAAAAGACACCTTAACTTCCTGGTAGAAACAGAAGACCTGACTGATTAGGTGTCAGTCATTTGCGTCACTTCTCCCTTTGCTTGACAATGCATGTTTACAGATCAAACCTGTAATTGAATCATAATATATATTGCATATGGATGCATTTTCTGCACTGTGAATTTGAAATAATGTCCTGTTTTCTATAATAATAGGATGGAAGTTTGGCTTGTTACAGTAAAATTTGTCCATTTTCTCCCCATTCCACATTATATACCATTATATATATACAACAATACCTTTGTTAGCAAACAAAGCTTTACCTCATTGGATGTCTATCTGTCTGTGCACCCGCTCGCCCGCTCCCTGTGACAGTACCAAATAGCATATGGCCTTCAATCAATCAATCAATCAATCAATCAATCAATCTGTTGATGCATTTTAATGGATGTCACTACAAAGGTTTTGGCTATTTGTATGCTACCCAGGTCCCTATCACACTCAAATAGCAAGGGCAAACTGTATAGAAATATATATTGTCAGGGCTCAACACTAACTTTTGCACTGGTCGCACGGTGCTTCCAACTTTTTAATTTGGTTGCACCACATAGGTTTTGGTCGCACCCTTTTTGGGGGAGATACAACATGATCGTATTTGCCGATGTATTGTTGTCTCAAATTTGAATAGCATAATTTCAGATGACATAAATATTGACAGTGGCTCAACATATAGCTGCAAAATATTTTACTGTAACACAATTTGTCTGCAATAAAACCAGTCAATTATTTTATATTACTTTAAAAGAAAAGTCTTTGCTTTTGTGAACATTAACCCCGGGTTTTCACTGGATGCGGTTGCGGTGCGGTTGCGGTGCGGTGCGTCTTGACTGCGTGCTCCGGACGGGTCAATTTTTTTGTCAATCCACACCGGCTCCGCACAGCTGCGGTCCGGCAGCTCCGTCGCCGCCCACTTCCCAACGTGTCTCGCGGGACCGCGCGCGCGCGATCATGTGGCATTTCACAACGAGAGGTGGACTTCTTTTGATTTAACCTTTTCTTCTTCTTCTGCTATGAGATTCCATGCAGCATCCTTTTTTTGGTTGTCCTTGTAAAGTATATTAATAACGAGAGTCGGGTCAGTGCGGGTCCACTCTTTATTTCTGTCTTCCCCGTCCGGCTGCCGCTCAGTACGGCAAGCGAGACGGGCACAACAAGCAATCGCGAACATCAAACTCACAATACATTACAGTCCTTATAAAAAGGATGTGCCGTGTCATATATTATTTTGTGGTTTTCCACCTCCAATATAAACCTCTCCTCGTCCATGTTCGCTGGTGTCTAAACCGTGAATGAGCACATGGCCCGGCGACGCCCACGTCACGTTTTGCTGAAAAGCTTGCGAAATAGGAGCTGGCGAATGTTTTATTCTGAAAGGTAACCGGAAATTTATTTTGAAACTGCGTCGGTCTTCCTGGCCCGCTCGATGTGTTTTGTGCTAGCTTGCCATTTGCCGGAGGCCTACCGCTGCGGCGTCCGGCAAAAATAGAAAATAGGTCTATCCTTGCGGAAGGCTTGCGGCACGCCGCAGGCCTTCCGCAGTCGACACGCAACGCACCCGCAAGCGGTGTAAACTGCACCATTCGAATGAATGGAATCTAATTGCTTGCGTCGCCGGACCGCACCGCAACCGCACCGCAACCGCACCGCAACCGCAATCGGTGAAAACCCGGGGTAAGACATGCAGTCGTGCCATGCAACTGGTTTAAAAAAATTTTTACCAGCACAGGCTGCACAGTTGCCTTTTTTGCGGGTGAACTGTAAGAAAAAAAAAAAAAAAAAAATTGTACGTAAAAAAATTGTACGTATAAAAAAATTGTACCCGTAGAAAGAAGTGTAAATTTGTATCTGTAAAAATCATGATTGTACCTGTAAAAAATAAAATAAAATAAAAATAAGTGTACGTAAATAAAGTTGTACCTGTAAAAAAAAATTGTACCCGTAAAATTGAAAATGTGTACAATAAAAAAATTGTACAAAAAAAAAACTTATTATTGACTTATTATGATAGAGTACAGATACTATATAATGTTACTCAAGTACAATAAAAAAAGTACTCTAGTTTCTTCAAAAGTTACTCAAATACAAGTAGCTGAGTACTGCCCACTTCTGGTCATAAGTTTAGGTTATCTTGTAAAACATCCAATAGGGTTCTACAGTGCTATAGCAATTTTCATAGTGAAGCACTAAGCAGTAGTTGTCTCCGTACGTAAACTAATCTATTTCACGAGGTCTGTTAAGTTTTTTTTGTTTTTGTTTTTTGTTTTTTGTTTTTTACAGGTACAAGTTACTTTTGCACCATATATGCCTCCATAAAATTACTATGTTTATTATTATTCAAGAAAGAAAGTCATAGTCCAAACGTGTAGGCTTCATATCTTGAAATGAAAATTGTAACTTCAATGTGTTCAGTTTTCGTGACAATTAACAACACGAGATGAGCTAGCTAGCATCGGATTACGAGCTATAATTGTACAATAAATCTTACTTACCTTCATTCTAAAACTGCTTTCTTTTTGCCCACTTTGAGGTCTCTGCATGTCAACCAACGTTTAAGCTGCTCCACACTGTGTTGGTATATTGAAGCATGTTGAAATTTAATGCCTGCGACGTCCTCTTCTTCCAAAATGAAGCATATGCTGGTGTCGCTACTCTATTTCGGATTGCGGACCTCGTGCATACTAATGAGAGTAACGTGACCTCTTTTGAGATCAACTCACTGTCGTTTGCTGAACCAATGAGGTTCAGCTACAGCCCGTTCCCAAATCCTCTAGAGCCCGCCCCCTTCCCATCACATGCAAATCCCGAAGCTCTACGAGTATGAATCTTTCTGCTACATCTGTAGTGCAAAATTTGGAGCAAAAGTCACGTGGCTGGATAGCAGCAGAAAAAACACTTGTGACTCATAGTGGTGACTTCTTTGACTACAAGTTGTCATTTTTAGAGATACAAATCATGATTTTTACAGATACAAATTTACACTTCTTTCTACCGGCACAAAACATTTTTTTACGTACAATTATTTTAACAGTCAAATTGTTTTTTACGTACATTTTTTTTTAAACGTATAATTTTTTTTAGTACACTTTTTATTTTTTATTTTTTTACAGGTACAGATTTTTTTTTTACAGGTGCAAATCACGTCTTTTTCAGAAACAAATTTATATTTTTTTTCTACAGGCGCAATTTTTTATTTTTTTTTACAAGTTACTTATGCACCATATTTAACTCCATAATTTTTATTTTGTCTTCATGAGCATACTTGGTATTGGAGTAAACCATTACTTTAATATCATGGTACTTGGATTACGTTACTAAGTAATTTTTTTTTTTTTTTTTTTTTAGCAGTTAACTTGTAACTGTAACGGAATACATTTTAAAAGTAACCCTCCCAACCCTGCAGGTGGAGTGTATGTACTAATGACCAGTTTGTGTCCCACAGTGTGCCATGCAGAGCTAAATGCAATCATGAACAAGAACAGTGCTGATGTCAAGGGCTGCACCATGTATGTAGCACTGTTCCCCTGCAACGAGTGTGCTAAACTCATCATCCAAGCAGGTTAGGCGGCACACATTACACAACAGTAAACGCTTCTCATGCTATTATTACTATTGGATGGCAGATGTTGATCCTATTCATTTATGTTAGTGATTAATGTAATTAAGTTGAAATGCTGGGGGAAAATGCAGAGTGACTTGTTCTATTCCGTCTATCACCAAACGTCAAGAGGTGGTGCCCAACAGCACGGAAAGTGCCTTCACGCACATGCAGATGCGAATGCATACCAATATTAGAGATGACGGGGGACCTAAAGTTGAATATGGGCCCAAATGAAAATGTTCAATGATGCAAAATCTACTTTGAGTTTGATATTATTTTAAATACTCAACTTGAACTTTATTTCATTTTGATGAACTTTCCCAATGGGATATCTTAGTTACACCTCAGTCTAACACTGTTCGCAGGTGTGTCGCGAGATGTTTTCTTCTTACTAGGGGGGGGGGGAACGTTAGAAAATAATTGAGAAGCACTGCTCTACACTAACTTTTGCACCGGTAGCACTGGTGCTACCAACTTTTTCAGTTGGTCGCACGACACAGGTTTTGGTCGCACTTCTTTGGAGGGAGATACAGCTTGACCGTATTTGCTGATGTACAGTTGTCTCAATTTGCATAGCATAATTTCAGATGACGGAAAGATTGACAGCGACTCAAAATATGAAACTTGAAGATGAAAAATTATTGTGATGGTCCTCCAAAAGCGAGTCTCCCCGGCGCAAAATGCACGCAGCGCATACGGAGTGACTTGTAAATACAGTACTATACAGTAGTGTTGTTACTTAGGTATTATAGTGGGGAAAAACTGTGTTGAACCATCATAAGAATTTTAATTTTCTTTATGTGACCAAATGCATGTGAGATATAACATCCATGATAAATTATCAATAATCTTACTTGTCACAGACCACACATCAAATGGCAAATAATCTTTTAATTCACACAGAAATTTTAAATCAAATTCCCAAATGCGGTAATATATGCTCATTTAAGAAGAAAAACACCACAAGGGGCAACAATAAAATAAACAAACTTTGGCTGATGACTCAGAAGATTAACTATAAGCTCATTGTGATCTTCAAAGTTGAGGCTGATTTCATATCTTTTTGTGGCACTAATCCTGAAATTTTTATGGCATACTTTTACAAATGGTGTATATTAAGAAAGCATGCAAATAAATTGTCTAATTTACTTTTTGTTTATTATTGCTTTATCGAACTTACCATCTGTCCAGGAATTAAGGAGGTCGTTTATCTTTCTGATAAATATCATCACACACCGGAGATGACTGCCTCAAGAAGATTACTGAACATGGCAGGAGTACAGTTCCAGTGAGTAACTGTTTCATGTGTTGAACTTCATGTTGTCAATCCAAATTTGAGTTTTGCTGGTCCCATCTTTCTTCCTCTCGAGCATTTCTTAAGGTCTTGAGGTCTCTATTTTAATTTCCCAACAGCACAAAAGTTAAAATTAAAGTTGAAGTGTATGAAAGTAAATAATTATTAGAAGTTCTTGCCTCTAAATTCACTTCACAAATGATTTGTAACCCGCTCCAGCAAAAGCGCATGTTGGGAGGCTCAATCTAGAGATATGGGCGATATTAGACAGTTGGCCATTTTTTGTCCATTTTGAGATTCCTTGAGGTCTCTAGTTTTATTTCCAAGCAGCACAAAAGTCAAAATTGTTATAGAAGTGTATGAAAATAAGCAATTATTAGACAGTATGCCTCGTAACTAGGGGGTGTGTTTTTAGCCTGCTAGCTAGCTACTAGGGGTGTTAAAAAAAATCGATTCGGCGATATATCGCGATACTACATCGCGCGATTCTCGAATCGATTCAATAAAAAAAAAAATTGATTTTTTATTTATTTATTTATTTTTTTTATTTTTATTTTTTTTATTTTTTTTAAAGAGCTCAGAATTGTTCATTCGGTAGTCTTACCGATTCAACGTCTTATCATCATTGCCTTTTTTTGTGTGTGTGTGTGTGTGAATCGATTTTTAAACTTCCATTTTTAATGGAAAAATATTCAACAAAACGTCTGACTTCGGGTTAGGATTCACACCTTGAGCATGGAAGAATGTTATATGAACGGAACATTAAGCCTTAATATTTTATTTTAATGCTGTTCAAACATGAAACAGATTACAACCTCTATAAGACTGAAATTTCAGATAAATAAATAATACATTTTCATATAAATCTTACACTCTACAAGCTTACTGATTAGTATTTTCTAAATTTGAATGAAAAAAAATCGCAACAATCGACTCATAAATTCATATCGGGATTAATCGGTATCGAATCGAATCGTGACTTGTGAATCGTGATACGAATCGAATCGTCAGGTACTAGGCAATTCACACCCCTACTAGCTACCATTGCCTCTTGCGCACTTTTTTAAAAATAACCCGACTTTCCTAGCCTCAGACGTAATTCACTACTGATTTATGTAAATATTGTGCGGATAAGCGAATCTGATAATGGATGGATGAATGGATGGACATAGCAACCAAAAAAAGTTGAAACACAATTCAGCATGAACGTGAACAGAAGTCATCCTACTTTATGGAGCATAAGCTGTTGTCATTGGTCCGGTTACCGGCGAATTGTCATCCAAACAGACAGATATATTCTCCAGGATTGTTTTCTTAATGAATTGTTGTCTACTTTTAATTCAAATGACTACATTCACACACTTGACTAAACCATGTCGAACTCGAGCGAGGGATGCAGCCGCGATACCCCCACGGAGCAATCTGCTCCTTTACTCAGACCACGTCGGTTAAAAGTTGTGACATGCATCAGTGCCTTGTACACTGAAAAAACGGGGATTGATATTTACTTGAAAAAATCTAGTAAATTACTTGAAAAAAGCTAGTAAAGTTTTTTCACATCAGAAATTCTAATTAAACTTCTTATCAAATTTACGTAGAATTTCTGAGTGCAACAACCTTTCTAAACTTTTTCAAGTAAATATCACTTCCCATTTTTTCAGTGTATGCAATGTAGACGAATGTAATAATGTATCGTAAATACTAATGGAATGGTTTGATCGCTTGTTGATGTTGTGCATTTCATACGACGCCGGACACGCTCCTTCTTCGATGCGTCAAAAAAAAAAAAAAAAGACAAAAAAAAAAAACTTCCTGCATACGTCGCAAATATCGCCACACATTTTCACTTTATGCTCTTTTAAATGGGATGACATGAACATAAAAATGAGCTATGAAATATTTAACTTGAAGAAAAATGGTCCTCTCAAAAATCATGGTATGACAGCCCGACCCAAAATTCACACAGACTATATTGACTTGTAAATACAATAGTATACTTTAGTGGTGGGACAAAACCAAACAAACAAAAAAATCATTTTCAAAAGCATTTGAGACATCACATCCATGATAAGTTATCAATTAAGCACTTTTCACAGCCCACATCAAATGGCAAATAATCTTTTAATTGACACAAAATTATGAAATCAAATTTCCCACTGTGGTAATATGACCTAATTTATGCAAGAAAATACCACAAGGAGCAACAATAAAATAAGCAAAGTTTGGCTGATGCCTCAGCAAATAAATTGTATGCTGAGTGTCATCTTCAAAGTTGAGGCTGATTTCATCTCTTGAGAGGTCAAACTTCCAAAACGTTTAGGGTCCAAATCTCGGACGATGACCTTGCCTGCTGTTGGAATTGACTTTCCACTGATATTTTAACACTTCCTGAAAATTTCAGGTTCATATCTTTTTCCTAAGGTACTGGTTGCTATGGACATTTAAAAGATGCACGTTCCAAAACTCTTCTTCTTTGCTAGGAAATCACACCCACCATCTTACGTGTGAGCTCTTAAAGCTGTTATTTATTTAGCGATTTTGACGCGGATTGTTTTGTCACAAACACAAGACATGTAGCAATGTTAATTTTCTCCCTTTTCAGTCTAAAGAGACCACAGACAAATCCTAAGAAGCATCTTAGTTAGTAGTGGTGAATCGGAGTCCGTCAGCAATAAGTGTACGTGCGAAACCAAAATATTTGTTCCGGGCGTCCCGGCAACGTCCAGGTGACGCAAATATGGTTTTTATTTTTTAATTGTTAAAATAGCTTTGACTCATTCATTTTTGCGTCGACCGCTTTTTGTTGTCGACCAAACCGACTTGGTCAACTTTTATTCCCAGCCCTAATAGCAACCAATAAAAGTCGAAATACACTATAATGTGACCATGCAGCATGAAATTGAACAGAAGGCGCACATCACTACTGCATAGTACCTTATAGCAGAAGGAGAATGTCATCATTGGTCTGGACACCGTGGCGAACGTTTGTAATCCAAAGGGAAATCATAAATTACAGCATATCTTTCTTTATTGAGTATTTTTCTATTAATTTAATTTTATGTATTCTTGCACTAAGGCATGTGACACTGACGAGGGTGAAACACTCATGCGAGCACTGTGGCACCAAGCGTTCAGATGGAGACACTACAGTTTGTGTGGAAACCGGTTCAATGGAAGCTACTCTTGGAGGCACGCTGTTGGATTGAATTTTATTATATGCACTTGCCATGAAAAAAAACTTGTACAACCACATATTTTGAATGGGACTTTTATGACCGCTAGATATTTTTATTTTATTTATGTATTTAGTTTTTCAAATTTATTTTGTTGTGTGTTGTACAGGGTGTCTGTACGGCCCTAGAAATTTGATCAATAAAAGTGATGAAATCAACACTTTAATATATAATATACAATGGTTTAGAGTTATGTTTTACTAATTGTGAATTACTTTATCTCATATTAGGAATTATTAAAATATTTATTCCCATTTTTTTTTCTCTTATTATTACAACTGTCATTTTTATTTTACCAAGTGGTGTCGTGCTTACGGTGATGAAGTGACGAGTTCTGGTGATGTGCTGTGTTGCCGTCATCCTCAAAAACGGATCGTTTGTTCAATCATTGATATTGCATCATCAAAGAACACAAGCGATTTTGAACACTCAAGATTGGTGAATCATTTGTAAAATAAATAACATGCGGGGGACAATTAATAGTATTGATTTTTGGGAAAAATGTTAACTTGACCAAATTGTAATGTGAGATATCGGCCCATGGCTAGCGATATACAGGGCCGTTGCTGGTTCTGGCAGGCCCACCACCCGAAAAGGCTTAACGTAGAACCCTGCATTAGCTAAAGCATTATAGCACAGTGTCGGCCACTTGACTGCAATGTTGAAACCTTTTTTTTTTTTTTTTTCCCCTGAGAGGAGTTTTGCCATAGTGGAAGTGGCTACGATAAGTGAAGCAAAGCAAAGCCCATTTCTCCAGTGTGTGCAAATGAAGCACCCGTGTACACTCCGGCAGTAAAACGCTAGTGAGTAAGGCGAGGCCAAAAGCCCTTCACTTTCGGTGTGAATGTAGCATTATAATTGGGTGGCTCAGTGTGTCCACTACCGCGTACCTTTCAATTTTTCGTTTATGCAGTTAGTCAGAATGGGTAGTGTGGACAACATGTTTCTGTAAAATGAGTATATATCGAATCATAATAATAATAATAAAAAAAAAATAAAATAAAAAAAAAGCAGCACTGATTTATTTAAATGTTCAGTGCAATACCTGTTGATGCTGTGTTGGAGGGTCAGAATCAAGATCCAAGTTTCTGTCTATTTACTTGGTTTTTTTTTAGTTTTTTTTGGGGGGGGTAATGGCACCAAGACGCTATTCTATGGGTGGGATGAAATTCAAACTTTTTAAAGGTATAGTGTGTATTATTTAGCACCATCTAGTGGTGAACTAATTCATTCATTAAAAAATCAAAACAAAACACTATTGGCCAAAAAAATAAAAATAAAATCTTAAACTATAGGTCTAGTGATAGCTATATTACATAGGTCACGCCACCATCACAAACGTAGTTAGCCTGGTGGTAGATGCAGCTCATGTTGTTGACCCAGTGGGTCGACCGCTGCTGACCTTCCACACCTGGGTCCTGCAGGTGGATCTCGCCGAATTCCGTGATTCGGGATCCCGCAACTTGCCTCTTGCTAGCTTCTCCCGCTAGTCGCTCGTGTTAGCCGTTCGAGGCTAGTTCCTGCTTAACGGGTTGGTCGCTTGCTTGCTTGCTCACTCCAAATGATAATTGGTAGTAATTGGTGGTGCGTTTGCAAGGAGTGGTCTGTCAGAGTTGCCGTAGTGTGTGTGCTTGAAAATGGTTGCATTCTATTTGTTTATCACTAGATGACAGTAAATTCTCCCCACTGTACTTTTAAGAAAATACTGCTACAGTTAGTCTGTGACATTGGTTTGTTTTAGTGTGCATGTGTATTCTTCAATTTCCTCTTTCTTCTTGTTTTTAGGCAATTCAAGCCAAAAAGAACTGCGATTACCATTGATTTTAATTCCATAAATCACACAACAATACTGGACAACTCAACAAAGTGACCATGTGAATTTGTGCTCTTGGGCAGCCAAGATGATGGAGCATGAAACACAGTGTGGCTTTCTTTCTTTTCTTTTCTTTTTCTTTTTTCTTTTTTTTTTGAGCCCCATATGTTTTTGTTTGACAATCTATGATTACGGTATACTCGCTTTTTCATACTGATTAACCAGAAGAAATATAGATGTTTTTTTCCTCACATTTTTCATTGAAAATGAAATTGACTGGCACCTACAGGTCTACAGTTTTTAAGTTCGAAGATCCTTTAAATGGTACATCTTTTTTCTTTTAATATACAGTATTTGTCTTTGTTTTAGTCCAATGATGTTCCCAGTCGAGGGCAAAGGAGATGAATTGTGGTTCAGGTCCTTAACGTCTCACTTTTTGTCATGGAAGTTGACATTAAACTGTCATGTTTTATAACCCGGAGCTGTGTCCTGTCTTATTTTGAACTCTCAGGCTGTCCTGTCACTATTGTGAAGACTGATTGTCCATGGTGCAAATAAAAGACATTTATTTTGTTTAGACATTTTGAGGCCACTGAAATTATGGCCCATGCCCAGTTGCTTTAGTACTGTTAAAGTTCAGTCTTTTGAACACAAATTGTTTTTAGAAGAAAAACACTTTATTTCTGTGATCCCAGCCAACTTGCCGGACTACTTTCCTTTCGACCAAAACCGGACCAGAACTCGTGTCACAGAACGCTGCCAGGGGTAAGTCAGTGCTGATTGCGCACAACTGGAGGTGAAGATGGAATACAGATTCATGTCCAAAAACCCGAACTATCCCTTTAAATGAAAAGAAAATCAACTTCAGTTGTTGCGCTTTTTTTTAGGCATTGCATTGAGGAGAATCACCATCATGAGAGTCGCAAACCGAGTGGATATTCAAGTATGGAAAAGTACAAAGGTTCATTTGATAAATATAAATATGCAGGTCTGAAAAGCAAGGTGAAAGGAAAAGCCAAAAATATTTGCATTGACTCTTAGTATTTTTTTTCTCAGCACAATTACTTTAGTAGAGAATATACAACACTACACAAATTTGTCAGCACGTGTGTGCACTGCACCAGTGATGTTTTGACTGTCCTAGAACTCACTACTACTTGGTCACGATCACGAATTGTCCGGCAGCAAATCCTCTCCCTCTGCCCCTGCCCAGTTTTCCTCCCGCACTGGTGGTGGTGTTGTACGCCTCCTCTCTTCTTGCTCCACGTGCCGCACTTGTGCTCTAACTTCTGCCATGGCATGCGCAGTGAGCAGTGTCCTCTCTCTCTCTCTCTTTTTTTTTTTTTTGCTTGTTTCAGACTTTAACGAGCCACTTACAAGTTAATTGTTTAATTGATGGTAATGTGAGAAGATGACGCTCCCTCCCTTTCGGCTGGCCTGGAAACGCCTTGGGATCCAGCAGGGAGGAGTTGGTTGAAGTGGCTGGGGAGGGGAAGTCTGCGCTTCCCTGCTAAAGCTGCTGTCCCTGCGACCTGACATCGGATTAAGCGGTAGATGATGGATGGATATTGGATAGTGAGTATAATGTTGCACAGTGAGTCGTGATTCTGCTGGGTCTGGTGATCCTGGGACAGAGGTTGAGACATTTCGTTTGGTGACAGCATCTGCGATGTTTTTACTGAATGACAATAAATCTGAGTTGGATTACAGCAAGTGGAATTGAATTCAATGCAATTCAGAGAAACTAATTGTCATCACATTATCAGTGACAATGAGACAAAATATTCAACATATTTGGGCAGCCATTTTAAAGACTTAGAATTCGCCTCTCCCTCCCACTGCTCGTTGAATCAGTGGGTGCTGGTGTCTGGACCTCACTCTGCTTCATCTATCCTTCCTCTTTAGTTTTTCCTCTGGTCTCTTGAGATATCCTTAATTTGTTGGAATTTAGAGGTTTCTGGGGTTGGTCTAAGACTCTGGTTTTGTAACCATGTGGGTGGCATGAGGTGTTTTGTTGGTGCTGGATTTCACTTTGATTTATCTTTCTTTTCTTTGACCTTTCCTCTGGTCTCCTGACCTCAACTTCACGACTTTGGCGAGACTCTGAAGTATCTGGTTAAGGAGAAGGGTAATAGGATATTTATTAGGTTTTAGGTGAATTAATGAGTATAAATTTACACGTATTTACACGCACGCACACATACATGATACACATGATAAGATGTTGAATCAGTAAGACTGCTGAATGAACAATTCTGAGCTCTCTCTTAAAAATAAAAAAAATTAAATAAATAAATACATTTAAAAAATCAACAGATAGACAGATATTCTGGGAAATGAAATGCTGTTCGTTTGACACTATCTGAACTAAATATGTAACCTTGATCTCATCAGACCACCTAACATGGTTCCAGTCATCCGTGTCCTTAGTATGCTTGTTCCAGCAAACTGTTTGCAGGCTTTGTTGTGCATCAACTTTAGAAGAGGCTTCTTTCTGAGAAGATGGCCATACAGACCCAATTTGATGCAGTGTATGGTAAATTGCCTGAGAATTATTAAAAAGTAGTCTTTAAATAGCACCACATTGTCCCCATAGATGCTGGCCCATCGGGCATCTGCCCTCTATATGCGAGATGGCCAGTCCAGCACTCGGTTGGAGCATTTTCATACGTGACCATCAGTATTAAAACTAAGATGAGCTAAAACCACACAAAACAGCAAACATGTAGGAGTTTCAAATATTTTATTGTTTACTGTAGAAACACTGTACATAAATTACTTTCTCTGAGACTAGTACTGTTGTACAGTTAAGTGGAATCCTGAACCTTCAACATAAAGATGATGTTAACACATCAACCTGTCTCAATTGTCTGTCGACAAAACAATAGTGCTATGTGATGTAAATGCTCTGTTACATGTATACCGTACTGTCTTTAAAAATGATTTAGATTGCCTTCCCACCCTTGAAAACAAACACACACAAGGAAAACTCTCTAAGAGTACAAAGACCCACAGTCAATGGAAAAACATACACACCGATTCTTGATTTATTACTGTTACTCAAAGTCACTGATGGCAATACACTCTCCTCTTAAAGGGAGACAAGCAAAAATGTTGAGAGAAGCAACAGTAGTTACTACTCACAGCAACACTACCCCCAAAAGCCAAGACAACATGTTTCTATTGCAAGCAATACTACCAACTTTGACCGATAAAAGCACAAATTCTATGCATTATAAAACTGAGTCGCATTTTGCAGAATTGCAGGACTCTTGGACTGAGAAGGGGACCAGTGTTATACAGAACCACTGAGACAACCGTGCCCACACAGTCTATCCAAAGAGAACCATAACACACTATCCTATCTTCTTAATGGAGCAGTTGATGTAGAGGGGATGCAAAGGAATTATGTGAATCATAGATAGGCTATCGATAATAAAATAAAATAAAAATTATAATGTCAGTTTTTGTTAGGTTAAGAGGTCATAGTTCCTGTGGTGGTAGTTACAGCAATAGTGGTATCTGTAAGAGTATGTAAACACTTTTTTAATTCATTTACCCCCCCCCCCCCCCTTTTTTTTTTTTTTTTTTTTAAAGCAAATGCAATACAATGTTTCGATACAATACAAAACAAAAATATTCAAACAGATTGATCCTTTACTTTCCTTTATACAAATCAGTCATTTTATGTGCTTTTCTCTTGGAGAGAGTCCACAACAGTTCTGTTTGATTGCTCCAGCCATGAAAAAATAAAAGATCCTAAACATTGGCCCATGGGGATCAAAAAGCAACGGTGAAAGTTACATCTGGCTCCATGGTTAAATGACACTGATACCATCCGTGAGGGACCCACAGCCGATTTGTTTTGATCCCTGCTCAGACAGTTTGGAACAGTTGAAATGCTTGGCGACTCATTTAGCCGTGACAGCTGTTGAAATGCTCTTTTGGCTATCCTAAACCAGTCTTTACTTCCGCTGTAATAACAGCATGACAAACAGTATTCAGGTTAGTCCTGCACTTCCAAGGTGGGGCATGCATGCATAATGCTGTTTGTTCAAAGGCAGTTCAAAGGAACAAAAAAGAAAGAACAAAAGAAAAGGCATTGGTCGATAGACTGAAGGTTCTCTTGTTTCTTGAAATGTAAATTTGTTATCAGTTGTATTGACCTGATGGTTTCATCATCATTGTGGCTGGCGCCGTATTGTCCTCAGAGAAAAATATATTTGCAATCATGGAGCTCTTCAACGTATACATTTGACTCTGAAGACAGTTCAGTCTGTGACATCCATTTATTGTTAAAATGAGACTTTCTTTTCATCTTTTCGGAGTCTCCGACAGTCCTCGGTGTACAAATAGAACTTGTGCTGATGCCCTGTTACCTCCTCCCGATCTCACTCTGACGTAAGAACTGGATGTTGTTGGCACTGTCAGCTAGCTCCGGGTACTGCTCTATGGACAAGACGTAATAACCGTCGTAACCCAAAACCTTCCCGCTGCTCAGGAGCTGCCTTTTCTCTCCCTCTGTCCACAGTCGAACGCCCTCCTCGCCATCTCTCACGCGCTGCTGTTCACGGGTCCAGGCACTCGTGAAGGCCCTCTGCCTGGCGTGCTCCAAGACCCGAGCCTTCTCCTCGTCCAGCGTTGTCCCGTAACGCACGTGGAGTGACAGAGCACCATACTGCAGCTCCACATCAGCGAAGCGCCGTGTTCGGCCATTCATCACCGTTGTGGACTGCGACACGGTCACGTTCACACCGTTTTCCAGCGATTTGCGTCCCGAGGTGAGCCGCAGTGCACTGAGATCATTTTCGGGCAGGCTCGTCTTGATGAAGTAGTGCGTGTCCCGTCCTTCTACTGTAAAATGCAAATCCTCAAGGTAAAATGCGTTGTTTAAGACTGCGGCCACTTTGATGCAGTCCTCGTTGGCAATGTTGAGAGCGCTGGTCACCACGCGGCCTTGGATAACAGCAAGCATCACTCCTTTCCCGACGAGAGACTTGATTGTCGCAAACCAGAGCCACGGTTTGGTGTGGTCCGTATGGCGTCGGCTTAGCTGGATTTCTGGCATCCGCTCGAAAGACAGGAAGGCCCGAGATTGTCGAGTCACCTCCTGCTGGACACCTGAGATTGACTGTCAAAGATGAGACATACAGCACAAAGTTAACTTAAACACATTGCAGCTTCCAAGGGGTGGGTGAGACCAATGGTTCAGCTTTTGGTTGAAATAACAGAATGAACTAGTGATGTGTCGGTCGCGAACGAGCCGGTACGAAGTGAACGATGAGAGCCGGCACCCTCCTTCCGTCATTTTCCCTCGCTCTCTCTACCAATGTCGCGCTCTCTTTTTCACATGTCTGAAGCGAGGTTTGGTAGTGTCTCAGCTGCCGTGCTTGGGGGGGGGGGGGGGGGGGGGGGGGGGGTTCAGCTTGTGAATGTCATATGACCAAACTTAGAAAGCAAGTGAGCTGTGGTTGGTTACCTCAGCCCTTGTGATGTCATTTTCAGTCGACAGCAAGTTGCAAAATATGTTTATAAAGGTAATAATTGTACGTGAAAAATAATGAAAGTATCAAATTAATTATCGACAAGATATCGACATTTTATTGCTATAATGAACTAAATAAGTGAAGTATCCCTTTAAGTAATTAAGTCCTCTCTCTCCAACCCCCCCCCCCCTCTCTTTCAAGTTGTAAATTGTTATGATTCAGGATGTGCATCAGGAATATTTCCTGTTTACAAATAGTCTCTGTGAAAGTGAGCGAGAAGAAAGAGGACAAAACAAAAATAATGTTGTGAGGGGAAGAATGATTGGCTTTCCCGATGCCTCTTCTCACCTCATTTCCTCTTTCATTACGGCCACTCCACACTCTAGTTTATTTCTCCAGGTTAAAGTGTCTCTTGATTTCCTCACGTATTTGCACTCTCTTGGTTTAAGATGTTTCCCAAATTTCTTCGTGTTGGGTCTCAATTTTACGTAGATTTTTACCTGCCTGGTTTTGCCAATATGAAGATGACTGTATTGAACAGTCAGTCGGTTTTTAATGATATTAGGGAGAAAGAATTGTTTTTGTCTTCATAGACACATTTTTGAAATGCGAAAGCATTCTTCCATCCAATCTGTCACCTTTCTGACTTGGATACAATTGTGTGTTTGAATTTATTCTGAGTACAGTAAAACCTGACTTTTTGCGGGTGATATGTTCAAAGCCCTACAGTAAATGGTGAATTTTTATGAAGTAGAGGGTCACTTTTTTGTTTTTGCAATTTATGCCTCAATTAAGTCATTATGAAAATTAAGGGTTAATGAATTTGACTTAAAATGCAAAATGAATCATAAATACCGTGCTGCTGATTTTAGGCTGCATTCAGAAAGGAAAGTGAGCGGAGAGCGTTGTGCACCCCAGCAGCGAATGAGGATGATGAAACGTCGACTAATAACTTATTAAAGTTTCTCTTTTTATCTTAAAATGGTTTACTTTAGAATCCTGTGACACATTGTAGTCATTCCTGGAGGATTAATGTGCCTAGTAAATTGATAGTTGCCATGGTTACAATTTCTTCTTCTTCGCCCTCATCTTCTTTCTTTTAAAGAAGACAAAGAAGAAGCACTTCCGCCAGAAGTATGAAAGTAGTCATGACAATTAACTTTCAGTTTGCACCACAACAATTTACAAAGTACAAGGTGCATTAATCCACCAGGATTGTACCTTCACATAGCAGAATACTGTTGAAGGTAAACCAAGTTAAGATCAGAATAAAAACTTCACTGGGCTCCATTTTTTTTTTTTGGAGGGGGGGGGGGCATAACCAAACTGCACTTCTTGACTGGTCCAACTTAGTGGGAAGAAAAATAGTGAGATAAAATAGCAATAGATGAAGTTATGGTCACAATGAAAAACCGTGATGGACTGAAGCTGCAAAGTAGAGGGAACACAGCACAGAGTCAATTAATAGTCAGTTATAAAACTCCACAATTTGAATTAACAAGGAAAAAAATGTTTTAAACAGGTTTCAAATATTGATTTCTGTGTATTAGGGATGTAACAATAATATTGTGATATCGTGATATTAAAACTGCCACAATATCGTCGTCGTCGTGTTCACAATATTTAAAAGGAAACATCTGTTAAAAAAAAAAGTCACGTTGCTTTTCATTTGTGCAGTTCTAGCACGCTCTAGTGGCTAGTTTATTGGTGCAATTAAATTTTCATTAGGGATGTTTTGGCCTTCTATGTTTAAAATCTATGCAAATTGTCAGATGAAGGGGAACCTAATTTGCTTGTGAAGCGATCAATGTGTGCTTGCATTAGCAAGTAAGTGCCTCAATATTGGTATTAGAGATTGTAGGTGGTTTATATGCATTGCTGTTATGTACAAAAGCACAATATTTTTTTTTTTTTTTTTTTTTTACAATATTGTGACCTTTTTTTAAATATCACCAACCCCCCACAATATTGTGATAATCATCATATCGTGACCTTCATATTGTGATATCGTATCGTGATGTTTGGATATCGTTCCATCCCTGCTGTGTATACACTAAAATGTGCCATGATGTTTATTTTCGGGTAAGACAATAATTGTTGTTCTGAGGGCGTGTGAATGTTACTTACAGGCAGGTCATCCCAAAGCTGACTTTTTTTCATCTCCAAAGACGGCTGCGTCAAGTCAAATTTCGGAATGGGGAATCCTGGAATTGCGTTGTGCAGATGGAATCCAAACGTGACCAACCAGATGTTGACATCTCAAGAGACAGGGAAGAAAACATTCAATCCTTCTTCTGTTTACAGTGCAAATGAGAAGCAGAGGCTGTACATGAAATGGTTTACATTGTTAATTATGTTGCTCTTTTAATATTTGAAGACAAGAAGCTCATGCTTTACCCCACTTGGCCCAAAACACCGCAATATCAGCGCAATTACACAAGACAGAATTACACAACCTCAGGGCACTTTAAAAAAAAAATATATATATATATATATATATGTGGAATGGTTATTTTCTGTTGGAAGCGGGCCATAGAATGGAAAAAGAAAGAGGATTGTTTTTATGGACTCGTGAGGGAAACAGCAATTATACATCTACAAATTGGATTGAAAAAAAAAAATTTGTTGATAATGAACAACCGAAAAAGAATTTGCATGCAATAATCATTTTAGAAATTAATAATTCAACCTGTAAAACTCAAAAATATATAATTAGGATGGTTTCACATTCCACTTTTGGTTTTAGTTCTCCCCCACATCTCACCATAACTGTTTTGTGTCGAAATGAAAAATTTGCTCTCTGGTATGAGCAGTTATTGCGAAACTATTGTTTAGTCATTAGTTTGAGGAGTTCATATCAACAGTAAATTAAAATTATACGAACAACTTGCAGGCCATAAAAAAGCTCAACCAACATGAGCATTCTATCGTTTGTCGGTTTTAAATACACATATAGTAAAGAAATCAACAGCATATCGGAATGTTACCCTATATTTTAAGGGATACTTTACTTATTTAGCCATTTTTTTGGCAGTCAAACATGAATATTTTGCCTTTAATAAATTTGATATTTTTATTATTTTTCATTTACAATTAGTACCTTTTAAAACACATTTTGAAAATGACATCACAAGGGCTCAGGTAACCAATCACAGCTCAGCCTGTGAATGTCACCTGACCAAACCTAGAAAACAGGTGAGCTGTACTTGGTTACCTGAGCCCTTGTGATGTCATTTTTAAAGGTACTAATTGTACGTGAAAAACAATGAAAGTATCAAATTAATTATAGACAAAATATTAACTTTTTATTGCTATAATGCAGACGTGTCCAAACTATGGCCCGGGGGCCATTTTGCGGCCCGCCGTCCATTTTTCATTGGCTCGCGACATGTGCTAAAAATGGAATTTGACTCAGTTCAAATAAATTAACAAAAACAAAATGTTTGGAGATGGTCAAAGTAAGAAGGGAGGGTGTCGAAAAACACAGGTGGTGCCATTAAACGTTATTTTAGTTAATGAAAACTAACAAAATAACTAAAACTAAAATTAAAAAAACAATTTTTTCTAAGGAAATAAAATAAAAAATGAAAATGCTTTTAAAAAAATTAAAACTAACAAACTCCATTTTATGCTTACAAAACTAACTGAAACTAACTATAATTATAGCAAACATGTCATACGTTTTAGTCTTTGGTCATTAATTAAATGCATGAACCTTTGGGGATGATTTCAAATGTGATTTTTAGTAGATTTATTTTTATATAAACCGGAATAATGATGTTTGAAAGTATGTCACACAGAAGTGACGTCATCTAGCAGCAGCCAATAGAAAAGCAACAAAAGATGACGTCGCTCCCATGGTGTTTTTTTTTTTTTTAAATATTGAGCAAAAATAATACACATTTAAAAAAAACAAAAAAACAACTAACTAAACTAAAACTAAACATTTATTGAAGAACTAAAACTAATAAAAATTAACAGAACCACCCTGAAAACTAATTAAAACTAGCTAAATTTAAAAAACAAAACAAAATTAAAACTAAAATAAAAAAATTCCAAAACTATAATAACCCTACAGCCGTATTAAAAATAAATTGGTTTATGTACTGTAGCATTTTTCTAAATATGCAAAAGCACAAATAAACTATTTGTACAATTTTTATGACTAAACAATTTCTCTTCATAACATTATGTGGCCCTTGCGTCCTTCTGATTTTCTGTATGTGGCCCTCAAATTAAAAAGTTTGGACACCCCTGCTATAATGGGCTAAATAAGTGAAGTATCCCTTTAAGTTCTTTCGGCAAAGAGTAAGACCAGTACAGTAATTGGATTCCCCCCCCCCAAGTTTGTATAGTGGTTAAATAATTTTCCCCAACACAAACGCGCAAATGTGTCCTAAATCACTACAAGTGGATGGCAAAGATAAAGACGCTTAATGCGACTGTGTAAGTCCTTGCAGCACATAACCCAATTTAAGTTACATAATCACAGCCCTGGAAACCCACCAAGCAATTACAGCGATAAACGTTCAGTGTGCATTTCTTCAAAACTGACTTGCTGCAAAATGACTTTGAGACAAAATGTGTCCTAACCTAGTTTTTATGCACTACATGCACTTTTCCATCTTATCTCTACCGTACGTTTCAGTGTTACCTGTCACATATTCTTTGACTTGATGGATTTTGCTGATGGGGTTGTTGCCTTGGAACATGTAAAGATTGAAAGGCTGAGGGTCTTTACCAACCCTGGTCCACGTGCTGATGTCGGGGGTTGTCCACCTTCAAGAAAGCTCATCGGGGTTAGACGAATCACTGACAAAGCGGTTATGTAAAGTGCAATCACATCTCATCCTCAGAACAAAGTGAAGGCGAGTGAATCAGGGACAACTTACCTCCCGGCGGGGATGTCATAGTCTCTGTCTCCGAAATGTAGCAATCGTGTCAGAGGATCGTACAAGCCTCCGTGGAAACCAATTACCAGCACAAAGTCTGGGTTTGAATCAAAATAAATCTCGCCATACGCCGTGTATTGCACCTACACATATTAAGAGAGGCCTTATGTCATTTGGAAAATGTGTAGTGATAAACTGTGCAACAACAAGTTTTTTTTTTTTTTTTTAATTCATCACGTCCCAAGTAAACACACACACAAGCTGCTTTCACACTTGATTCTCTGCAAATTGGCGCATCAGAGGCGTAACAGTAGATCCGGGATTTATTCGCCCGTCCCTTTCAGACAAGTCCCACTGAATCGGCTTATTGCCAAGGAACATGTTGACGTGGGTTGCTCCATTAACATAACTGGATGCATGGCAATGTCAGCGTGACGGTGACAATTGCTTTCAACACAATGGGCAGCGGAGTCTCGGATGTTAAACGTCACACGTTGGTTGTGGTTGGCAGGCGTTATGTCTGATATTACATTGGAAGCCCACCAGTTCCCGGGCAGAGGTGGGTAGGAACGAGTTATATTTACTCCATTACATGTACTTGAGTTATTAAAAAAAAAAAGAAAAAGAAAAAAAAAAGTACTTCTAAGAGTAGTTTTACCACACAATACTTTTTACTTTTACTTGAGGAGATGTGTGAAGAAGGATCGCTACTCTTACTCCGCTATATTTGGCTACACTAAAGTCGTTACTTTTTTTTTTCTCCTGTTTTTCGTTCATTATCTTTACCAGAGACGCCATTAGCGGTTCTGCCACATGACTGTGTTTCACCAATCAGATGTAGCAACAATAATCACATAACGACTCCTTCCCTTAACATTCTACCAATCGGATGTAACAATGCAGTCACATGACCACAGGCGGCATTTAGAACATGGCAGCGGGAGGAGATGAAGCCGAACACCCATGGATTCAAATAATTAGCATATTTACCTTACACGCCGTGCGGAATAACAGCTTTATAATGCGGTGTCTTATGCGTCTGCCGAAACAAACATTTCGGCATCTAAAAATTCCACATTGAACCTGAGTTAACATGTCGCGGTAAGTTTGACCTAAATTCCCTTTTTGCTGTATTTAGACAGGTATTTGTCTTAAGTGTTGAAAAGGACCTTTTCACATAGACTCTTTTGCAAACACTTTGTTTACTGTTGCCATAATTGAAACAGATCATGACACATGTTATATGGAGGCATGAATTGGCGGTAGCCACTAAGTGTCAAATTATTCACGGTAAAGATAGTTTTGGTAACAGATAAACACTTGACTCCATGTAATGCCAAAACCTGGTAAGAAAACATAACGTCTTATTCAATGTAGCAATGATAGCATATGTAAACAAAAAAGATTTAGGCTAAAAAGTACAAGTTTCTAATTGCTCTGCTGATGGGTATTTACAGAAATGTATTGACCACAATATTTTCAGGTGTACACTCAGATTGAATACATTAATCATCAGGAATCCTACTCTAATATAGTTCACTTAATTTAACTTTGCAAATTAAACTGAATGTGTGATTTCAATGGCTTACTCGCCTGTAAACTCATAGCCTGATATTTGTTTTGTCAACAGAGGGTTCACCCCAACAAAATGAATGTTTTTAAAAAAAATTAATCAGACAATGTTCAAGCAGTTATTCAGTACTTGAGTATTCTTTTCAGCAAATACTTTTTTACTTCCACTTGAGTACATTTTTTAATGACTACTTTTTACTTTTACATGAGTAATATTATTTTGAAGTAACGCTACTCTTACTTCGAGTACAATTTTTGGCTACTCTACCCGCCGCTGTTCCCGGGTCTACTTCAACCCACAACGCACAGGACAGCACACTGAGAAAAAGCTGGCGAAATACTGTAGTGGCTAACATGGCCGGTGTGCAAGAGACGACACATACCTGTTTAAGTAAAAGTCCATTGTTGCTGAAGACAGCCAGAGGGGTGCCAGTGTTGTCACATGCAATATAAAACTCTTCTCCACTGCTGATTTCCATAGCAAAAACGTGGCCCTGTACAATAAATGTTTTTTTTTTAAATACACATTAATTTTAAATATGCTTATAGAAAAAAAAAAACATGGCCTTGTGCAATAAACATTTTTATACAAAATAGTGTCGTTATTCAAAATTGATCAACCTTACAATTGGAGTTATGAAGTGTCATTTACACCTAATCGATTGCGGCTCTCCTAGCTCTACAAAAATTACAGTACATTTATGTCGACAGCATCTATTTCAACGATATATTAGTTTGATTAATTGGGGCTTCTCCAATAAAATAAGCCTTCCACTACATTCCCTTCTAATATAGATTCTGTACGGTCATTATATTTGTTTATGGTCACCGGAGGGGAGCTGGCTGCAAACAGACTATCATAAATTCAAAACTTTGAGCAAGATCCAATTGGAATAAGCCAAGCCGTTAAAGGGATCGTTCGGATTTTTTAACATGAATCTCAATTTGATCCTCACCTCCCGTGTGTGCGATCAGCACTGACTTACCCCTGACAGCGTTCTGTGACACGAGTTCTGGTCCGGTGTTGGACGAGAGAAAAATAGTCCAGCAAGCTGGCTGGGGTCACGGAAATAAAAGCGTTTTTCTTCTAAAAACAATTTGTGTTCAAAAGAGTGATACATTTGCATCACAATACTCATTTTCTGAAAAAAGTCAGACGCCATTACCGCCAGCCACTACTTTTCTGTTCGTTTGTATCACTGCGCAGCGCCCTGTAGACGGCTAATTGACGCACTGCAGCCAGCTGATCCTTCCGCTAGAAGTTGTCTTTTCGAAGGCGGAAGGATCAGCTAGCTGCAGTGTATCGATTAGCCGTCTACACGGCGACGCGTAGTGATACGAACGAACAGAAACGCAGTGCCTGGCGGTAATGGCGTCTGACTTTTTTCAGAAAAGGAGTATTGTGATGCAAATGTATCACGCTTTTGAACACAAATTGATTTTAGAAGAAAAACGCTTTATTTCCGCGACCACAGCCAGCTTGCTGGACTATTTTCCGCTCATCCAACACCGGACCAGAACTCGTGTCACCGAACGCTGTCAGGGGTAAGTCAGTGCTGATCGCACACACTGGAGGTGAGGATGAAATAGAGATTCATGTCAAAAAAGCCGAACGATCCCTTTAAGCACTGACTCGAGAAAGTTAGATTCTAACAAAATGTTTCATATTTATTTTCTTTTCTGATCTTTTGTACCTCTGAAAAGCAACAGAATCATAATTGTAACACATAAGCACATAAACTTTATGGATACAAATATGGGGTGAAAAATAGGGATGGAACGATAAGGGCAATATCGTGCAGTTTGACAAGATTTGTTTATTAGTACACACACAAATAAGTTGCTTCCTTAACTACCGGTAATTTATGATATAACATTTTGCACAAATAAGTAGACGCAGAGAAGAAGACTGACAAATTTTTAATTCCAGGCCTAACAGACATGTTCCTATCCATAACAGTCATGGAGGTCATAGAAAATACTACCGGTAGATGTCGTTTTTGCTGTGGGATGCATTCATTTTTCATATCAGTTAATTTGATTAAACTAAGGATTTTGTAATCTATGCAATCTTACTTTCATGTTGTGAGTTCATCATATATTCTACAGAAAACAATTTGTCAAAATATTAATAAATAATAAATCATTCATATGTTGATAGAGATATTGAATAACATCTTTACATTTTTCGATATACGCAGAGCAGTGCATATGACTATCTATCTGTGGAAAAACAACAACAAAAACCACAACTGTTCTTACCTGTAAGTCATAGTAAAAGGAGGTGATTTCAGAGCTGGAGTGGTTATAAACATGTGTGATCCTGGTGGGGTAGTTCAGGTCAGCATAGAAGAACTGCAGATGTTGTCCTAGACTGTTCCTGGCCGCTACTCGCCTACCCAGACCATCGTAACGGTACTGGATGGTCCAACTAGCGGCTTTACTGTAGACCCGAACAAGAAGACCTAACGTAAACAACAGGGAAAGTAAAAACATTAGGTAACTTAAAAGTCAAAGATAACAAGTGTACATTTAGCAGCATCACAGTGTGCACAATAAATGTTCGCAAAAATCACATTACAGACCTTAAAATAAATAAATTTAGAAATAGTTTAACTGAAAGTTGTATTTGTGTTAAAACTGCCCCACTGAAAATGTTTATAGACAAGAAAATAGTTTTCTGTTATGCACAATGTGATTTACTATATATATACAATTTAAAAATTGGAAACACATTTTTGTTCATTATATATTGTTTAATAAAAGATTGCTCCTCAAAAATAGACAGTTGCTCCTCAAATGAAATTGCAAAATTGCTCCTTAAATTAAAAATAAATAAATAAATAAATAAATAAATAATAATATATTTTTTTTTTTTTAAAGAAAAAAACACGTTATTTCAAGCCTTGTATTGTATTGTATTCTATTGTATTTATGTATGAACCATAAACAATGGCATGGCCATGGGGATAAAGCACCAGTAGAGGGAGCCCAAGACATGCAAACCAAGCGGGCATCTTGAACCAGCTGTCCAATATCCTTCCATACTTCCTTCCTGACTCCTCAGTCATTTCTTCCATTTACTTCTATTGAAGTTACTGAGTTTGGCTCCAATAAATTAATCCAAACCTGCCAAATTATTTACCGATTTTGACATGGATTTGTTTGTTCGAAACATCATGTCTGATGAGCAGACACATTGGTTATTTTATAACAAGGCTTTCACAACAGATTACTTGAATGTTTCCAGTCAAGCACCTCTGAGGTATGAAGAAGGCACCGATTTGTGTGGCTGACTATTTTACATGGACACGGCCTTCTTTGCTGTTAGTTGCATTGTCAGTGAGTACAATGCAATAATCACTATACTTCTGCAGGGGCAGCATATCGAGGAGACACAATATAATCCTCACATTTTACATTGGGGTCATTGTTCATGCCACATTTATCTAACTGACTGGACCACATTTTAAAACTTAAATCACTTCAACTAGAAAGCGCCATCACGGGTCCAAAGACGGGTAAAGCTCTGCTATTTCATGTCATTGGAAAGTGGAAATTAAATCAATCAATCAAATGTGAATTTTTCAATTATACACTATATTGTGACATTTTGTACTTTTGTATTTAGAATAATGCTACTCTACTGCAAGAGATGTAAGATATTTAATAATGCATAATATTTTATCATAATTTGTTTATATTTAACAAATTTAATATTAATATTGTATATATGCCGAGTCTTATGCAACTCACTGGTTCTCATTGAATTTACTATTTCCTAAAAAGTCAATCTTGAGGGAAGAAACATTTTCACTGATTTTGTGTGTGTGTGTGTGTGTGTGTGTGTGTGTGTGTGTGTGTGTGTGTGTGTGCATCTATGTGTCTGACATTTCCAACAAAACAAACACGTGGAAATTGCTTCTAATTGCGTGTGTTATTATTGAATGACTTTTTACAGGAAGTGTGCTCATGCACAAAGTCTCATACAAATAAATGAAGTGGAAAGTGGGACCTCCGGTTAGAGATGGTGGCCACTCTGCATGTCGCTCCAATTCTCAATCCAAGTCCAGGTTCCATCTATAGTGCGACACTTTATAAGATATATATCTATGGACAAGACTGTCAATTAAGAAGCAGACTGCCTGGCAACTGAGAGAGTGCAAACGGGCACGAAATGCACACGAGAGAGTGGATTTCCGAGGCCTTTGCTCTTGACTATACTCATATTATTATTTGATTGATTGAATTATTTTTTATTTTATTATCCGTTCTTATTGCTGCTGGAAATGTAAATTTCCCAGAGGGAGCCATCCCAAAGGGATCAATAAAGTCAAGTCTAAGTCTATTTATAAAATATACAGAATATTCAGGGATCTATATACTAGGGATGTAACGATAAGCGCAATATCGTGATATTAAAACTGCAACAATATCGTCATCGTCATGTTCACGATATTTAAAAGCAACACATTTGTTAAAAAAAAAAAGTCAGGTTGATTCCCATTTGTGCAATTCTAGCACCCTCTTGCAGCTAGTTTTTAATGCAATTTAATTTTCATTAGGGATGTTTTGGCCCTTCTAGGTTTAAAATCCACGCTAATGGTCAGGTGAAGGGGAACGTAATATACCTGTGAAGCAAGTCAATGTAGAGGAACTCTATGTGTGAATGCATTAACAACATAACATAATAATAATAATAATAATAATAATAATAATAATAATATAGGGCGGCACGGTAGTCGAGTGGTTAGCACGTCCGCTTCCCAGTTCTGAGGTCTCCGGTTCGAGTCCTGGCTCGGACCTTCCTGGGTGGAGTTTGCATGTTCTCCCCGTGCCCGCGTGGGTCTTCTCCGGGTACTCCGGTCTCCTCCCACATTCCAAAGACATGCATGGCAGGTTAATTGGGCGCTCCGAATTGTCCCTAGGTGTGCGTGTGAGTGTGTATGGTTGTTCGTCTCTGTGTGCCCTGCGATTGGCTGGCAACCAGTCCAGGGTGTCCCCCGCCTACTGCCCAGAGCCAGCTGAGATAGGCGCCAGCAGCCCCCGCGACCCTTGTGAGGAATAAGCGGTCAAGAAAATGGATGGATGGATAATAATAATAAAACACTATAATAATAATAATAATAATAACACCATAACATTGATCTTATGTACAAAAGTACAATGTTATTATGCTATTTTTTAGTATGAGCTCTTTTTTTTTTTTTTAACAGTATTGTGACCTTTTTTAAATATCGCCAACAACCTCACAATATCGTGATAATTATCGTACCGTGAGCTTCATATCGTGATAATATCGTATCGTGACGTTTGGACATCGTTACATCCCTACTATATACTATATAAAGGCTATACCGTATAAGGATTTTTCAGAATCAAGATGGCAGACACGGCGGCTGACTCGTTAGCACGTCCGCTTCCCAGTTCTGAGGACTCGGGTTCGAGTCCGGGCTCCGGACTTCCTGGGTGGAGTTTGCATGTTCTCCCCGTGCCCGCGTGGGTCTTCTCCGGGTACTCCGGTCTCCTCCCACATTCCAAAGACATGGCAGGTTAAATGGGCGATCCGAATTGTCCCTAGGTGTGTTTGTGAGTGTGGATGCTTGTTCGTCTCTGTCTGCGATTGGCTGGCAACCAGTTCATTATACAGCAGATAACAGGAACAGCATTTGACAACTCAGATGCAGTAGAGTGCAACACGAAGAACACTAAGGCCCTGCACAGAACTCTCAAGCTCACAGGAGTCTAGTAGAAGACCGTCTACCGCCCGAGTGCTTCTGCCTTTCTACACACCCCTTGCGGCGGAACCTAAAGTTTGGTTCTTCTACATCTAGTGCATTGAACCCACGCATGCACACAAAGTGTAGGAGTTGCACGCAAACACCCACGCACACAAAGTGTAGGAGTTGTAGGAGCTGAATTACTTCAGAGGCGATCAATAGCCCTGAAACATCAGCAAGCCGGCTGAAACATTATTAGTCTGAACCTTAAAATCTGCACTGTGCTTTATAGTTTGTTTTTTTTAAAAGAAACCAAGACAAGTACTTTAAAACTGAGCCCCACACCAATAAATTCAAACAAATTACTAAAAGTCAAATGTTTACGTGACTTTAATGTTCATGGTGAGTATGTAAATTTTTGTACTGCCTCATCAACACCGTCAATATTGCAAATAGGGTTAAAGAATATGTTGGTAATTACAAACATTTTTAATTTTCATCAATGTTCCAAAATGTTTTTTTTCCTACCTTTGGAGTTGTATTCAAATATCTCTGCCCCTCTCTGTCTTAGGAAACCATCTTCATCCAATTTGTACTGAATATCTCCCAGACGAGTGATTCTGTCTCTGAGGTCATATCGAAGAGGCGTCAACCGACCACTGTTTCCCGGATTCAGCAAATGTAAATTCCCATTTAAGTCATAATTGTACCTGCAAGTCCGGTTCATCAGACTATTAACAACAGCAATTTAAACAACATTAAAAAAAATCCTTATATGGTGACCTTACCTCCACATAATTTTTTCATTGAGTGAGACTGTCTGCAACAGTCCATCAACATCATATTCGTAGCCATATTTGGTCGTGTTGGCAAATGGTCCTATCTTGATCTCACGTTTGGTGACTCGGCCCATGTTGTCATACTGAATGGTGATCCAGTACATCAGAGACCTGAAGATCTCATATTGGATCTCCTTGATGCGACCGTGCTGGTCAAAGTGCTTGGTGTAGGTCATGACTGCTGTGGAAATGATCTAAATGCGTGTACACAAGTGACTGCTCGTCAGACAACATTTCAACGTAACTCCGCAGGTGTCATGTTCACAACAAGATAATCTTAATGTATGGCTTTCATAGCAAAGCTTTCTCACCTGGTTGATGTCATAATAGATGACTCCAAACTTTCCAAATTGCTCCACCTTTCCTGATATGTCATCAAATTGATAGAGATCGATAGGCAGTGGCGTCTCGTTGATGACAGCCTGCATGCTGGTGACTCTGAAGCTGTTGTCGTAGGTGTAGTCAAAACGTGCGTTCACCATCCCATCCTCGCTGAAGCGGAATATCTGCCGGTCAACCAGTGGGCCGATTTGGCGGTAGCGTATGGAGCAGATAAACCCTTCGGTCTGCAGGTTGACCGTCTTCAGCACACCGGCCGTCTCATCGTATGTGAAACTGACACGAGTTGAATCATACAGAATCTCTGCCAGCTTGTTCTGAGGAGAAAGATGGAGCAGTTGTCATATTGGTTTACGACAGCAGATACTATTCGCATCCTATCAGCTTCAGTGTAGTTTATACAGGCTGTCAAACATTCCTGCTCATTCACCACCGCAGCATCAGACCTCCAACACCCTGGGGACCACCTGATATTGCTAGCGTGCCTCCTGATTTCCCTGTGCACCACTGATCTCACTCTGCTGTCAGGAACCAAACAAAACAGAACCCTCACACCAGCATCCATCTTTGAGTCCATTGTTTGCTATACCATTGAGAATGTACAGAATCCACAACCGAATACTCTATGTAAACACTATAAGGAAAGACAACACTTTATTTTTGGGCAAATATGTACTATATAGCTTTAGAATATGAAATGAAATGCACATACCTGTCTCCGATATTTGTACAATATACGGCGTCCAGTTCCAAGATGGGCGACTCGAAGGAGCTGATAAGGAGAAAGAAAAAACTTTTACAATATGTGGAGAAGCTCAATCTCCTAAAAGCAGACATACGGTACATTTTTTTCAATATTTATCAAAGTTTCCGGATATTTTAATAACTTTGTTATTGAGCAGTATAATCAAACTACTGAACACTTTGGGCCCTATTCACTAAAGGTTTGCGTCGCCTTTGCACCGTGCTAACCGGTAAAAATGGGAGAGCCTAATTCACTAAACACGCGCAGATGGGGAAATCCGTCACTAAGTGCACTGCCGACCAGAATGCACCACGGTGCGCCGGTGAGAGAGAGAGAGAGAGAGAGAGAGAGAGAGAGAGAGAGAGAGAGAGAGAGAGAGAGAGAGAGAGAGAGAGATGGAGAGAGAGAGAGAGAGAGAGGGAGAGAGAGATGGAGAGATGGAGAGAGAGAGATGGAGAGAGAGAAAGAGAGAGAGAGAGAGGGAGAGAGAGAGATGGAGAGGAGGAGAGGGAGAGAGAGAGGGGGAGAGAGAGATGGAGAGAAAGAGAGAGAGAGAGAGATGAGAGAGAGATGGAGAGGAGGAGAGAGGGAGAGAGAGATGGAGAGCGAGAGAGGGAGAGAGATGGAGAGAGAGAGAGGGAGAGAGAGAGAGATGGAGAGAGAGAGAGATGGAGAGAGAGAGGGAGAGAGAGATGGAGAGAGAGAGAGATGGAGAGAGAGAGAGAGAGAGAGAGAGAGAGAGGAGGAGAGAGAGAGATGGAGAGGAGGAGAGGGAGAGAGAGAGGGGGAGAGAGAGATGGAGAGAAAGAGAGAGAGGGAGAGAGAGAGATGAGAGGAGAGAGGGAGAGAGAGAGAGAGGGAGAGAGAGATGGAGAGGAGAGAGGGAGAGAGAGAGGGGGGAGAGAGAGAGATGGAGAGAGAGAATGGAGAGAGAGAGAGAGAGAGAGAGAGATGGAGAGGAGAGAGGGGGAGAGAGAGAGATGGAGAGCGAGAATGGAGAGAGAGAGAGAGAGAGAGGGAGAGAGAGATGGAGAGGAGGAGAGAGGGAGAGAGAGAGAGGGAGAGAGAGAGAGAGAGAGAGAGAGAGACAGCGAGAGCAATGGGGAGATTCCTCAATGCTGGTTTAGGATACAATGTAACCCGGGCTGATCGGCAATGGCGAGGAAGCATTTTACGATCATTTTTACATGTCAGATGCATACTTGTACGCCCACGCCAACCTCTGAAAACATATTTTTTAAAAACGATCGCACCAATAATTTGTACTTTATGAATGAATGACGGGCGGCACGGTAGACGAGTGGTTAGCACGTCCGCTTCCCAGTTCTGAGGTCTCCGGTTCGAGTCCAGGCTCGGACCTTCCTGGGTGGAGTTTGCATGTTCTCCCCGTGCCCGCGTGGGTCTTCTCCGGGTACTCCGGTCTCCTCCCACATTCCAAAGACATGCATGGCAGGTTAATTGGGCGCTCCGAATTGTCCCTAGGTGTGCGTGTGCGTGTGAGTGTGGATGGTTGTTCGTCTCTGTGTGCCCTGCGATTGGTTGGCACCCAGTCCAGGGTGTCCCCCGCCTACTGCCCAGAGCCAGCTGAGATAGGCGCCAGCAGCCCCCGCGACCCTTGTGAGGAATAAGCGGTCAAGAAAATGGATGGATGGATGGATGAATGAATGACGCCGTTGTCGTTCTCTCTGCTCTGTACAGTTTAATGGCGCTCTAAACGCTTACTCTCGGTCCAGCCTCGCTTTCTGATAATGTCATCTTTCTCGCAACTGTTACTATAATAACCATGTTCTTGGCGCAAATCCATTGCCATCGGACGCAGCGCATTCTTAGTGAATATGCCCCCTTATATTCCTTTACGACTCTCTGTATTTTGTAAATTCGTGTTTTGTCATAAATGTGTATTTTGTACCAGTGTCTATTTTTTTCCCAAAGTACTTGAGTGGCTCCTACAAGACAAATTATTTTTGTTTTAAGTTAACATACTTCTGATGGTAGCAGTTAGTACAGCTATCACAACCATGTATGTAGTAATTTTTGTAAGCTACGTTTGTTTTCTCTACTTTCCTCCTGAATGTCTTAACTGTTGCGTATTTTTGATGTGTGTGGGTGTTGTGTCCTTGCTCGTGTAAATCACATTGAGTTACCTTGTGTATGAAATGCGCTGTAGAAATTAAACTGCCTTGCCTTGGCATAAAAGCCCAAATTAACTTGCACAGATTCTGCATAGTAAAATTTAGTGTGTGTGGTTTGGCAGCTGGGGTCTGCGCGGATGAGTGATAATACAAACAATGCTTTTACATTTTATGGGAGATTTGATGTGCTTCACAATCTTTTTTTTTTTTTTTCTTCATAAAAGTTAAATTACAATACAAGGGTCAAACACATTGGCTGCGTTTACTGGAATTCTTGATCTGTGGGGTATAGTGACCAAACCATTTCACATTATTATATTGTACTGTACATTCATTACATTAAGACACCATTTTACTTCGAGGCACAATATTTTCTCTGGTGAGAAGATGCTTTCAGGGAAAAAAAAAAGGGAAACTATATTGTACAGTCTAACCCAGAGGTGTCCAAACTACGGCCCAGGGGCTGTTTGTGGCCCGCCGTCCATTTTTTAGTGGCCCGCGACATATGCTAAAAATGGCATTTGACTCAGTTCAAATAAAATAAAAACAAAAATGTTTGAAGATGGTCAAAGTAAGAAGGGAGGGTGTCGAAAAACACAGGTGCTATTAAACGTTATTTTAGTTAACTAAAACTAACGACACAACTAAAACTAAAATAAAACAAACAAACAATTTCCTTAACAAAATAAAATAAAAACAAAAATGCTTTTTAAAAAACGAAAACTAACTGAAATTACCTTTTATGTTCACAAAACTAACTAAAACTAGCAAAAATGTCCTTCGTTTTAGTTTCTGGTGTGATTTTTAGTAATTTATTTTGATATAAACCGGAATAATGATGAAGTAAGAAAGTACAGAAAGTACATCACACGGAAGTGACGTCATCTAGTAGCAGCCAATAGAAAAGCACCAAAAGATGACGTCGCTCCCATGGTGTTTTTTTTTAAATATTGTGCACAAGTAATACACATTTAAGAAATAAATAAAAAAATACATAATACTAATACTGAAACTAACTAAAACTAAACTCAAACTAAGCATTTATTCAAGAATTAAAACTAATAAAAAACTAACTAAAATGAAAAATTCCAAAACTATAATAACCCTACTGCCATATTACAAATAAATTGGTTTACATACTGTAGCATTTTTCTAAATATGCAAAAACACAAATAAATTATTTGTGCACTTTTTAGGACTAAACACAATTTCTCTTCATAACATTATGTGGCCCTTGCGTCCTTCTGATTTTCTGGATGTGGCTCTCAAATAAAAAAGTTTGGACACCCCTGGTCTAACCTAAAACTAATGACGTATAAAGGCTCATCGTCAGTGTTACTGATGTACACACCTGTCCGTCTTCAGAGTAGTCCACAGTAACTGAGGCGTTGCTCTCCGGTGGAGTGTAGATATTTCTGTAGTATCCAATGGACCTTATGGTTTGCATGGTGTGTCGAGCCACGCTCGGCATGGTAACAGCTGACAGGCGGTCCCCTGAGTCATAATCGAAAATGTACTGGCGCTGGCTATGCAGCAGTAAGACCATGGACTGTTGAGAGAGAGACACAAACAGAATGTAATGTAACATACCAACGGTACAGTCAGTCAGGTTATGGAGACACTTGAAATGACAAAATAATAAGTGCTATAAATAATATAAATCCTATACTGTGTATAAAAAAAATGGAACATTTTCATCATCTATTAAAAAAAAATCATAAGGGGGCAAATATTGTTTACAAGTTTATATATGGTATGATTTCTGAGATATAAACGTGTTTAAGTGTTGTTCTATGTCTTTACTGTTATTACTATTGCAAGAGGTTGAATGAGTTGTTAGGATCACTTATGCACTTGTATCAGCAGTTTCAAGGGGAACACTAAATTTTGCAACACAATTTTTAGGAAGTGATTCACATACTTCTTTAGCATTATGCAGTTTTGACTTTACAGTTAGGCAAAACTACAATTCAGTGGACCGCCACAATTTGCATGTTCAATGGTCTATCAACAAAGCCGTGGCAAAATGTACATGGGTAGATTGATGTCAAATGTCATGCATTCTAAAGGATGGTCTTATTGTACAGTATGATCTCTTCTGTATCTTGATATTTAGTGGTATAGTGGAGCTGTGCACCCCTGGCAAAATAGATGAATGAATAAATAAATAGCTGCATTTGCTTGCACACGTAACGTTGACTGTAACTCATGGGGACATTACAAGACAGATGACATTAGCTATTTAGCTCAGGCAAAGGCATGTTTGCACTCAATATCAATCAACTTGACAACTGTCAAGTGTCATCTTACTGGTTGTTTTTAATGGCAAAACTATTGTGACGAACCTTCAAGAGTAGACATTTCCACTACCCAGTTTTCATGCATGGAACATATAGTTCAAGCCGAGCACTGCCATTATTTTATGCAGCATCTGCTTGCCTATCAATATCAATTTTTATTTTAATCCAACTGCCTCTGACTGCAGATAATTGGAACATTTGCTGAGGAGTTGCCAGTCAAAGAACCAAAGCCTTGCATAGTATGTGTCATCTATGATTGATTGGTGACCAGAAAAGTATCTACCCCCTCCTGGTATAGGCTCCTTCACCATGGAAAATCATGTCTGAAGAATCTGTGTTGAAAACCGGCATGCAAACATGGGGAAGATTAAAGCTCTGTTCCAATGCCTGCAGATTTTGTGGTGTTCACCACGGGGCAACAGGCAGGCATGTCCGTATTTAGCACTAGTTGCTAAGCTGAACTAAGACACCACATTTATTATAATTTTATCCATGTGGTATAATAGCTTGACTCTCTGAAATCAATTCACCACAACTTTTCCTTCCTCCTGTTGTCACATTGTGAAAAATATTACAATTGTAATATTTTTCACTTTGGGTGCATTTAGGGCGGCACGGTGGGGAGTGGTTACCACGTCCGCCTCCCAGTTCTGAGGATTCGAGTTCGAGTCCAGACTCCGGCCTTCCTGGGTGGAGTTTGCATGTTCTCCCCGTGCCCGCGTGGGTCTTCTCCGGGTACTCCGGTCTCCTCCCACATTCCAAAGACATGCATGGCAGGTTAATTGGGCGCTCCAAATTGTCCCTAGGTGTGCTTGTGAGTGTGAATTGTTGTTCGTCTCTGTTTGCCTCTGTTTGGCTGGCAACCAGTTCAAGGTGTACCCCGCCTACTGCCCAGAGCCAGCTGAGATAGGCGCCAGCACCCCCCGTGACCCTTGTGAGGAATAAGCGGTCAAGAAAATGGATGGATGGGTGCATTTATCAACACGGCACACCACACTGTTGTGAAGCTGAGGCAGCATATAAACAACGAATGGGTTGATTGATGGGGCACTGCACTCTGCTAAGTGCAGTGTGAAAAGAAATGCGTGAAAAGAATGACACTAATATTGTTGCTATTAGATTAAAAAAATAAGACAAAGAATCAAATTGGTAACATTTGGGGATTTTGTTAACAGTTGCAAAAACAAAATACAAAAAAACAACAACTTAGCTTCCAATTTTGACAAGGTGTTGACAAAAACATGTTAACAATGCCGAATGCTGTTTCTCTTCAAAGAGGAAACCTCAACATCAATTTCCACACTGTCTCTGTTTATGGTCTGAGTTTTTATAATGACATAAGCAATTGCTTAATACCCATAAACATTCTATATTAGAAAAAAAGTTCAGCATCTGGATGTAAACAGTTATCACATATTTCGAATAGTACATACACTTTCATAGATTCACAGTACTTTCTCACTGGTGTCTCAATCACCAATTTTCCTGTGATGACCATTGCTATTAAAGCAAAGGTAACTGGTTCAATCACACACTAATCATGCAGCACCAGATGGTGGTGCTCTTGTATATTGCTTTGTGATACCGTCATTGTCTCTGTGAGTGCAGTGGATCAAATGAACATCATCAGCATTTAATAATATTATAACATCAGTTTATGACAGGCAAAATGTATTAATCTCACGGCCTTGTGCACCAGGAGGCGGATGTGCTAACCAGTCAACCTACCTTACTACATCAACTATGATGAGTGCCATTTGGTAGTATGCATTCAACTTTTATGGCAGTTTTACTACACAGTACCGTAGTATCATATGGAGGAACTAACATGGAAAACATGGATTAAAAAAAAAAAAATTAAGTGGTCCACTGAGAAAAAAATGGAAAATCAATTAGATATTGCGCAACAAATTTGGAATGTCCTGAAGAAGAAAGAAATCACTGGTGTAGCTGAAGGAGAGTGATAACTTTTGTTGGCAACTTGGCAGAAAGATTAGGTGAGCTGTAAATAAAACACAAAAACAACCGACGACAGCTACAACTATTGGGCTACAGCTAGAACTGGAATGTCAAGACCAGGCTGTTAAAAAAAAAAAAAAGTCCCCGTTCATGTAGCTCTCGAAAAAAAAAAAAAAAAAAAAGGGGGATCTTTAATTTCCTGTTACTCGTGCATGCTTGCTTATCAAGCACCCGCTAATAAGAGATAAATTGAATGGGATGTATTTGTGATTGAGCATATCCTGTTTATCCAGACAAGCTTTTTCATTTTTAAATGAAATGTTTGTGTTTTTAATCTTAAAAACTCATTCACTGCCTTTGACAAGTATACTTGTCAATTGTATTTTTTTAGAGCGGGGATAGATGGGGGAGAATCTGATTATGCTCCACTGTAAATGTCAAACCTGGAAACAACTTTACTGATGCCCAACCACTGGTAGATGACATCATTGCCCCATTTTATACGAAATAAACACAGTTTGAGAGTCTATGGGAGAAATGGCTGTATTTTGGTAAACCTACATTTTTCTACTGTCAATTATAAAAGTAGGGAGTCTATTCTGTCTTTTGGTAGATTCGGTTTATATATAATTATTAGGAATGTCACGATAATGGCAATATCGTGATATTGTGATATTAAAACTGCCACAATATCGTCGTCGTCATGTTCACAATATTTAAAAGGAACACATTTATGTAGTTCTAGCACCCTCCAGTGGCTAGTTTATTAGTGCAATTTAATTTTCATTAGGGATGTTTTGGCCTTCTATGTTTAAAATCTATGCTAATTGTCAGATGAGGGGAACCTAATTTTCTTGTGAAGCGATCAATGTGTGCTTGCATTAGCAATTAAGTGCCTCAATATTGTTATTAGCGATTGTAGGTGGTTTGTATGCATTGCTGTTATGTACAAAAGCACAATATTGTGCTTTATTTTTTAGTATGAGCTCTCTTTTTTTTACAATATTGTGATCTTTTTGAAATATCGCCAACGCCCCCACAATATCGTGATAATTATCGTATAGTGATCTTCATATCGTGATAATATCGTATTGTGATGTTTGGATATCGTTACATCCCTAATAATTATTGAACGTAATCTCGTGTTGGTATTGAAAATTTTTACATTTTCTAAAATGGCTGACAGTGAATGAGTTTTAAAAATGCTGTTGTCTTATACATAACCCAAGCCATAACATTGTAGGTAGAAACTGAAGCAACGACAAGCCTTTGAAATTGTATGAATGAATAAAAAGATCCACCGAAGTGGATATACTTTCCTAAATCTATCAGACTGTTTGCTGTAAGGCAGCAATTTGTGGATCACATCTGTACAATATAATATGAAGTTGAAACAAATAAGATGGCAGTAGCAGCGTGACTTGAAGGTTAGCAAGTGACTTTTTAAATGGACTGTGTATCTTCTCCGTTTAGTAGATTTGAATTTATTATATCTATCCGGTATTAAAAATGGATACGTTCTTAAATTGAAAATGCAGTTTACCCTTGGTTAACATGAATTGGCATTACTCCTGTATAGCTGACTGGCATCAAAGTATCATTCTCTTCTCAAGTCAAGCTCAAATACTCTTTCAAAGTCTAAAATCGTTCCTTCCCTTGGGTCTTGTTTCCGCTGAAGTGGCTGCTTTAGCTCTGCCTTCTTTAAAATCACTTCCTATCAATCCCCGTGTCATTCTATTCTTCTACCAAACACAGATAAGACACATCCATGTTTTTCAGAGCATGCCACTCTGTCTTTTCGATTTAACATGTACACAAAGTGTCTGATTTAGTGTATATATATCTCTTCCTCTATCTTCAATGTTCTTTTCTTTGAATGTGACAAAAGGTTGTCTTTTGAGTGTGATTTTGTATTATAACCTTCATCTTTTACTACAACTGGCCCTTCTAAGACGGTTGGGTGAATTGCTATGTACAACGTCAAGAAGTTCTGATGAGCCATAATTGGGCTTGCCTCAGAACACTGTTTGGGCTCCAGTACCAGCCCCCCAACCTTAACGGAAAAATACTAAAGAAAAATAAGTTCCAGTGACATTTCTTTAGTAGTGCAAGAACTGAAATTGTAAAAGTCGGATTGTAATAAATTGGCCAAAAAAAAAAAAAAAAAGCAAGTTCTATGACTACAACAAGCAATCCTGTCTTTTGATCCATCCATCCATGGCTTACTGACAGTGCACTTTTATTCTGGGCAGTAGAGTGATTCCCACAACTGCAGAATTTGACAGTAATGGCTGCCCCTGCCGACTCAGCACCAGTGGAGACAGCTACAACTATTGGACTACAGCTATAACGGGATTGAAGGCAAATGTATTTCGTGTTGCATTTGTGCATGTCTTAGAATGTTTCAATCAAATGTTGTTATATATTTCATCCATCCATCCATTTTCCGAACCGCTTGCTCCTCACAAGGGGCTTGCTGGAGCCTATCTGAGCTGGCTATGGGCAGTAGGCGGGGTACACCCTGAACTGGTTGCCAGCCAATTGCAGGTTATACTATTTCCTTCACAGAAAATAGTTACCTACAAATGTTATCATGCAAGCCTTCACCTGGTCTTGACATCAACTTCTACAACAGTATACTTTTGTTAACAGGAAACAGACATTATTTTATTCTGTCAGGCTGAGGTGTCAAAGAAAGCTATTTATGGAATGACTGTGAAGGGAAGTGAACTTGCTGTAAGGTAGTAAGTTATATGGATGTGTTGGCACCAGAGCCCACCCCCATCGATACCTCCCTGGAGGTCCCTTATAAAACGGAATACACTGAAATATATGAGGCTTTGGCTACTTATACTTAAATTACTAGATCATTTACATCTGCGAGATGGAAGTCGGTTGGTCACTAGCTGAATGGATTGCTGCTTTAGGACTTGCTTTGGCTTTGAGTGTAGATGGGTTTCACATCAACGTTTGTGGGAGAAAAATAGGAATTTAGACAGAACATTGTATGTTAATAGGTTTGTCAGATTTTTCAAAAAAGGCAATGAGGTACATATGTCTGTGCTTTGTGCTTTTGGAGTGACATTTATAATCTCAGCCTGTCGAGAATAACCATGGCAGTATTGCTTTTTGTAGGGATTCAAAGAAGCTTTTCTTGTGTAGTCTATTCCTCTTATTTGTAAAAAACGGAACCAATAAAAAGCTTCTTATGAGTTAAAAGTGAGACATGAGAGATGTGTTAGTAGTGAGAAGCGACTTCCACACAGCTCGTTTCCCTTGCTCTAACTTTGGGGCAGAACCCTTTCCACAAGGGGACAGGCTTCAGTTCGTGTTGCTTCCTTTGTTTGGTCGCAAATGACAGGGGTAACCTTGCTTTGAGTTTGGAAGGAACAGAGAACAAACCTTTCAAGTTTGTATGCTTGTTGGTGAGTATATGCATGCCATTTGTCTTTTTATCGTGTCTCTGCAGACATTTCTGTCTGTGTTCCTCACTGAGAGAAAAATTCATGTGGGCTTCTCGCTTTCCCCTTGAGTTGGCAGATTTCCTTTGCATGGATATGGTTATACATATGCAGTCAATTTGAATATCATACAATATTGTCCAAACTATCAGTAAATTAAGTGTGACCATTCTTTCCATAGTAACTGTATATAATCTGTAGTTCTTTACCTTATCCAAATAAGTGTAGCTCCATGTCTTCCCATCAGCAAATAATCTGGAAATGATTCTTCCTTGACTGTCATACTCCCACTTCTCTGTGGTTGGACCCCTTTGTAGGCCAGTTACCTGCCCAGTACTGGATGCACACAGGACAACACACCATGTCAATATATCAATGTTTCCAAATTACACATTAGACTCAACTCAGATGAACAGCCAGTAGTTCAGTAGGCTATATTCAGGCAGTATTTCCCGCCTTTTTTGAGCCAAGGCACATATTTGACTGTATATTACAGCAATCTTGCTGCATACCACCAAAGACAAAAAAATATCATATTAATCAATTAATCAATATCATATTGAAATATTCCATCCATTATGAAATCACGAAATCTAGGCTCCTCTACGCTGTAAAAAACAACAACAAAACAAAAAACAAAACTTTAACACAATTTTACTTTTTTTTTTATTTAGTTTTTTCCCTATATTTTAAAAATATTTAATTTACAAAAATGAACTGATTTTACATGTCATATGTAAAATAACATGAAATCACTGCAACTGTAAAAACGTAAAATATTTCTGTTCTTTTACAAAAAACTCCATTAGAAATACATATTGATTGTTAAAATACAGTACATTCACAAATGTATTGTAATTTCATAAATATTGTTCTGTTATTTAATAGAATAAAATGTAAAACTCAATTTGAAGACCCTTAAAAAAAAACAAGAAAAAAAAAACATTTATATTGACTGAGAAATTAAAAGTAAACTGTCCTAGATGGTGGCATTTATTGTATTCACATTTATTTTGAAGGACATCTAATGAGATATGGATAAAGGGGGAAAGCCTGAGAGGGTGAAAAAGCAAAGCAAAGAATTTCTAAGCAAAGAATTGGACTTACGGTGCTGCCACTGCTGAGGCATCAAAACTACCATGTATACATTTCATAAGATCTAAAATTATAAAGAAGAGTGGTAGTGTGAATCAGTGGTAGAGTGGTCGTTTGGTATACCTGAGGTTGTGGGTTCAATCCCCTTGGTGAACATGTTGAGCAAAATACTGAACTCCTATTGATGTATCAACAAAAGGTGAATGACTAGTCAAAATTTAAAACGGTTTGAGAGCCTCCTAAGGTGGAAAAATACTAAATAAATGAATTACTCTAACAGTAAATTGTTGCAATTTTAAACCCAATATGTAGTTTTTCAACAGTTATTGGTCAGTTATTGGAAGATTAATCACATTATTTTATCTTTTAAAATTATAAAATTACAGCTGAAAACTGTACTTTAATTATGGGGGGGGGGGACCGAGAAAGTAATTTTCTGTTATTTCACAGTATATTTCTGGTGCTCCTGCCGGAAAACTACCATTTCTTTTTTTTATTTTATTTTTTTTACGATTTTTTTTTCCCCCAGTCTAGCTGTACACAAAGCTATCATTCTGTTGGAAGAATTATAGCAGGTTCATTGTACCTTCTGCCATCTAGTGGAAGAGTAATCGGGCCAACAATACCTGTCAGTATTGATCAAGGGTGGGCAATTAATTCTGTAAAGGGGCCACATGGGAAATTGGAACGCTTGTTGAGGGCCAAGCCAACACTAAACTCAACTTTCTCAATATAATGTTTTTGGAAAAAGCATATTGTCTTGTTTCAATAAATTGGCATACATATGATATATACTGTTGGAATTAGGAAATCGACATTTTAAGTGAAATTATGAGCAGCTATCAAAATTTCATCTAACTGGTGCACATTAATATTGTGCACCAACTGCCAACTCATATTAGCCGATACTAATCAGTACCTCTAAATTTAAGGATAAGTGGAAACTGGAAAGTATAAGCAGTGATGTATCTACATCCAATACACACAGTGTATGACAATGTTGATTTGCAGTATTATCAGGCCAAATTTTCTCATCTCTACCACCATGCAAGGATAAAATGTTTCCAACATTAGGATGACTGTTTTTCATCATTTTTTCCAACTCTGCTCTTTTTCACTGAGCAATATGGTTTGGTAAAGTTTGTTAAGGTATGCATATTTCAGTGTTTCAATTATGAATGCGTTTAGCAAATGATTGTGTGGTAGATGCACTGCCACTAATTGCAATTGATTGTTTAACAGAGTATTGTCACATTGTGTTACAATAACGTACGATGGAAAAGGGAAAAAGAAAAAAAAAAAAAGTCTTTTCAACTACTAATGATTCAGCTTTAAACACTGCCGTGGGGATCTCTTGCATCTCTTCAAAGTTTAATAACTGCGGCCCCACGTGTACTCCATGTGGAAGATGGCCAATAATTGACACTGAGTGAGTTGACTTACGTACGTAACAATCCAATCCTGACAAGGATTGAGTGTGATCAATTACTCAGGACAGCGATACCTGGAGTATGTCAGGTTGACAGCGAGGAGCTTGCTACTTGGAACCCACAGCGTCGGATGCCCTTGAGTGTCATAGATGATCTTCAGGAGGAACTTGCGATGATCATCATAAATCTTCTCTGTCCGTAGATTGCGATCGTAATCTACAGACAACAGGTTCCTTCCGTTCACCTTTGAATGAAAATGAAAAAACACATAAATCATAATTTAGAGAAAAACAGACAGTTACCCAGGGTGAGGTTAAGGAATGTTGGAACATAGATGTTAGCATCTTACTTATCTCTTTTCATTTCTTCACAGTGCAATAACATTTACACATACGATTAATTTGGACCAAAAAGCATACCAAAACATCTCAGCTTCAGAATTCAAAATGGAAATCCTGGTGAAATGAAAAGGACCAATCTCACTCTTTTGCAATACTGACAATACATCAGAAACTGTCTTGACTAAAACAATAAAAAAGCATTATTAAAAAAATAATTTACTGTTAAAAGTTACATTTACATGAGAACCTAGTAAAACTCCATCTTTTCCCATCTTTGTGACAAGTATCACAGTTTGTATCAATTTCTGCTATATTTTAAGGTAGCACAATTAAAACTTTTGTTGATACACAACCAGACCAAATTGAGGCCCCAAAGAAAATTTAATTAGGATTTAAAAAAATACATATTTATATAAAACATGTATTATGTGGCTGTAAATAAAAACAAACTTCTACTATCAGACAACTTATTTTTTGTCTTGTTTTGTCTATAAAGCAACGACACAGTCTGTTTTCTTTTCACTGTCCTATGTTGATGACACCGTAATTTAAACAACTGACATAGCTCCTTTGCGCTCTCTCTCTCTCTCTCTCTCTTTCAATTAAAAAAAAATACCCATTTGGGCCTGGCCTCCACCTCACATTAAGATTCTTAAAAGTAAGGTGACGAAATTATCTCTTTCATGGTCCTTTGTTGCAGTCTTTCATGAATTTATCTGTCAAACTCGCCCAAAGTTAGAGGGCGGGGCTAAAGCCTGATTCACTCAATCTTGTCTAATCAACTGCTTCGTCCTGAAGTTGTTGGAAACATGGCGGCTGCAGTGATGGATTTTTTGCTGATATAGAGGGATTGAGGCTTGTTGTTGTGCAAAACCAACATCAAAATAAAAGCGATATTTCGATAAAGTACAATTGTCTCAAAAAGCACCTCATGAAAGCGTAAATCTAAGTATAATGGAAACATACCTATTGAGATGAATAGCGCCATCTAGCCTATCAATTGTGTTTACTAGCTACTCACTCCGCATCAATTGACTATTCTGAAATGGATTTGCCTTGACTTGGTGAGCAGATTAACCAATCCGGTGTTAGGACCTGCCCAGCAAACTTTGATGGGCGAGTTTGACAAAAAATACAAAATAAATTCAAAATAAATTCACGAACACTGCAACAAAGTGACCATAACTAATTAAATAGAGAAATAGATAACTACATGAATAAATAAATAAATATATAAATTAATACATAAATAAATAATCATAGGGAATTTAATTAATGACACATTTAATGACATTGATTTATTTAATTCCACATGTAATTAATAAATGAAACATTTAATTAATTAATTACACATTTATTTAATTATTTAAATGGTGTATTTATTTATTTAATGTTGGCACTTTTTGGTCCTCCATAGCAGCCAGCCCAAAAACCGATAAAAACCTGAAGAATTGCAAAAATGACAGTATTTAACTACCCAGCTGATTCAGTTTATAACTTTAGACAAATTGGCAGCATATCATAATGACAGTGGATGTTTTTTTTTTGTTTTGTTTTTTATATAATTTTGCCCAACAAACTGCTGAAAAATGTAATTGCCTGTTAATGGGCATCATTAGGATTTCTACAACACATACAGACTGACTGAATACTATATTTTTATTTCGTGCACATCAAAGTCAGTCAGCTCAACATATTTGTATGTTAGGGTTATGCTAATCATCGTTTGGAAGTCAATTTGTCATCCAATACGTTCTCCCTTAGCCAGTCCGAGGATCAAACCCATCAGCTTTAATTAGTGAAATTGAATGTAAGTATACAGAAAAAGCACATTTCATACATATTATCCATAACTAGCTGACATGAACTCCTTGATGAATGCACACCAAGTGGCAAAACACATCTGTCTATGAAGAGTTTGTCCTGTTCCCATTGCAACTCATCCCGTTACCAGTCGTGGATCATTCATGAAGGTTTATTAAGGCCTGCTGAGAGTGGCGCTGTTGTGCAAATCAAAACCCTGCCGAGGCCACAGATTTCTTCTTATTAAACCGTGCTGGTAGACTTCATGCAATATTCAAACAGAGGGGACAAATATGTCGTTATTCTAGACTCATCCCCTCCTACCTTGTAAGGAGAACTGACATGATGCCATGATCGTTCTGCATCGAAAAATTTGCTAACAGATGAAGACTAAACATAGAGGCTGATTCATTATTGTGAGCACTGTTGCATCACAACTTCTCTTCTTCAGTAATTGTTTAAGTGTGGCTACAATTTGTATGTTGTGGATAATGTTCGCTATTAAGTTTATTTCAAAACAAAAAAACAAGTGCATGCACTACTCCTACACTACTGACATGATTCTCGATTATTTTCTTCTACAGGATTATGACTGTTACGCTGTTTGAATCATATTTTCCAGATCTAGCTGTTGTGTTAGCAGCTAGACTGAATGGTATATAAGAGGTAGAGGTGCACCGATAAATATTTTCCGGCCGATCACCATTCATTTAAAAAGTCTGACCTGCCGATTCCGATTTTTGCCGATGCCGATTTTTTTGCATATACCTTCAGTGTGCCAATCTTATTTTATTGGAAAACATTGAACAATATCAGCTAAATAAGACAAATACACATGAAGTAGTTCTCTTCAATAAAAATGAAATCCTATTAGTCATCTCAGCAGAAGAGGACAGAGGAAGACATTTTTAAGGGATCGGCCGATCACGCGTTGATAAATCGTCTGGCCGATCGATCGGTGCACCCCTAATAAGTATAAATATATAATAAAATGTTCATCAAGCCAATCCAACTTGTAGGAGGAGGCGCATCAGGAAGCAGAATTTCTTTTGACCTTTTTAGATCCAAATTTACAGTACCGGTAATTCCCTGGAAATATAACGTGAACTCTAGATCTCTTATCTCATGTCAAATCCAAAGGTTTCAGTCAACAGCAATAATACTTTTGATAGTGAGTGCAATTAGCAATATCTTAGCAGGGACAACACACTGTGCCTAACCATTTGTCTTTTGTGGCTAATAGGAATGTCACGATAAGGGCAATATCGCGATATCGTGATATTAAAACTGCCACAATATCATCGTCGTCATGTTCACAATATTTAAAAGGAACACATCTGTTAAACAAGTCAGGTTAATTTCCATTTGTTCAGTTCTAGCACCCTCTAGTGGCTAGTTTATTAGTGCAATATAATTTTCATTAGGGATGTTTTAGCCTTCTATGTTTAAAATCTATGCTAATTGTCAGATAAAGGGGAACTTAATTTGCTTGTGAAGCGATCAATGTGTGCTTGCATTAGGAAGTAAGAGCCTCACTGTTATTAGAGATTGTAGGTGGTTTATATGCATTGCTGTTATGTACAAAAGCACAATATTGTGCTTTTTTTTTTAGCATGAGCTCTCTTTTACAATATTGTGATCTTTTTTAAATATCGCCAACGCCCCCACAATATCGTGATAAATATCGTATAGTGATCTTCATATTGTGATAATATCGTATCGTGATGTTTGGATATCGTTACATCCCTAGTGGCTAACGTCAATTTGAATGCTACTCACTCTGAGCTTTCTTCCAAAGACGATGATTTTTCCTCGAGTCTGTTCCTTCCTAAACCGCCACTCCACCAGATTTTGGCCATTCTCTCCTGGAAGTGTCATGTTGCGTCGCGCTACAGTTGGGTTGGCGGCACCTGGATTTGGACAGAAAAAGGCACAGCATGCCAACAGTGTCAGATTATGAATTATGCAGTATAAACTCATGAGGTACAACTACACAATCTATTGAAATATGATTACAAGGGCTGTGTAAAAAAAATAAATATATATATATATATATATATATATTGCTGAGTTTTGGAACACTGTCAGAGAGACAGCAATTTAAAAATATGTTTGTTGTTGTGGTTTACAGGTTGCAATAATCTAAACTTGGGATGTTCAATACCACATTTCTTCAGACCGATACCAATACTCAACTCTTGGACAGTCACTGATACCGATACCAGATAATGACACCACTAATACATAAAATCCCTCTCACCCCTCAAAATGACAGCTAATTTTAAAGACCTATGAATCCCAATATCTCATTTTTCTTAAAATTGGATGAAATTAATGGCAATTTTTTGTTGCTCTAATTTCTAATTTCTAGTTCCTGATTGTAAAACATCCACTAGAGTGCGGCCGTCATAAGTACCGATATCTTGAAATAAGGCTGGTATCAGCCCCGATACCGTACGATTATCGGTATTCACCCATCCGAGAAATACAACCGTTGTACGTGCAAGTTGACATTGACATAGATCTTTGAAAAATAACGCTACAATTAATTAATGATCTTAAAATTTAAGGCCTAAAAATCAATTATTATAATCAATTTATCCTATCCATGCATAAAATATGTAGGGCAATATTTTGCACATTTCAACCATTTATAAAACAGCCAGACCCAGGAGTGCTTATCACTTGTTTTAAAAGAATCATCAAAATTGTTTGTGTGTTGCACAATATCACACAAGTCATGAATACAATTACATATCCATGCGATCAAGAAAGTCTTCTTACGATGGAATATACATCCATATGAATTCTAAATAGGCTGCAAGGAACACTGGTTTGGTTTGTGTCTTTCAAAAGTCTCACTATCAGAAATTCACTTATTCTAACGTGTGAAATGAACCTTTAAGTTGAAGACACTAAATTATGGGCTGCTAGAAAAATCACTCCCTGAAGGTTACAATTTTACCATAGGTGAAATTGGTGTGCTCCACCCTGAGAGTTTGGAATGACAGACATTTTCTACATTATTGTAAATTTATGTGCATCCAAATATAGCTTTCTCTGCATCAGTTCCAGAGTAAGCGCTTTCCTCATGAATAAAAAAAAAAAAAAAAAAAAAAAAAGAGAAATAAAATGAAAGGAAGATAAAGAAGAGTACAGCTTAATCAATTACATTTGGGATCACATTAGAATATAGTAAAAATGAAGATTTGTGGTCTGTTCTAATAAATTATTTTATTCAAGGCCACAGAATGAATAGTATAGCACATGACAGGTGAAATCACGTTTTACAAGTACCACAGGATCGATATTAGTGCATTCCTACTGAAATCTCCAAATACTGGGCGCTAAATTCCTTCAAGACTGGGATCAGGTTTACCAAGCAAATTTCATCTGACAAACATTTATTGTGTTGCCTGTGCCCCACACTTGAACACACCAAATGTAATCATAAATCATAAGGGAAGCAGTAACAGCGGGACCTCTCATTCACAACTTGGAGTGTAATGTGCACATACCTGCCAGAATATGAGGCTCTGTCTGATAATGTGTATCCATCCCATTGGCATAGATGACCCGGAGAGAACGGTCATTACCCACTTGGTAGCTGTTTCGAAGCTGGTCTATAGGGGGGATGTCGAGGAACATGTGATTACCATAAAGAAGACACATAGGGGTATATTCACTAAGCATGCACTGTGTCCGGTAATAGCGCGAAATATTGCACCACAACTGCACCCGCAGTCTGCGCCCATTTACCCACCTACATGGTTGTTATAGTAACAGTTGCGAGAAAGATGACATTATCAGAAAGCGAGGTTGGACCGAGAGTAAACGTTTAGAGCGCCATTAAGCTGTACAGAGCAGAGAGGACGACAGTGGCGTCATTCATTCATAAAGTACAAATTATTGGTGCGACCGTTTTTCGAAAATATATTTTCAGAGGTTGGCGTGGGCGTACAGTATGCATCTGGCACGTAAAAATGATCGGAAAATGCCTCCCCGCCATTGCCGATCAGCCCAGGTTACATTATGTGTCCTAAAACAACATGGGGAAATTCCCCCCCCTCTCTCTCCTCTCTGCGTGATCTGCCGTGCATGTTGTGCGGCAAATGGCATGGACTGCTGTCATGATCTCGGGATCGAGGTTGCGTCGGGTTAATACATGCTTTCCAAAAACGTTATTTGCGTCACGCAAACTCGGTGTGGCTATTAGCGCTGGCGTTAGTGAATTAGACGCTGCATATCAATGAGTCTCATTTGCATTGGGGTGGGCATATTTTGTGTCAAATGTATGCAAATTACCTAATTTACATGCGCACAAATAACACCGGCGCACCGTGGTGCATTCTGGTTGGCAGCGCACTTAGAGACGGATTTCCCCATCTGCGTGTGTTTAGTGAATTAGACGCTCCCTGATTTCTCCATTTTTAACGGTTACCGCTAGGGCTGGGTTCAAAGTATCAATATATCAATATCGTATCTATACACCTTTTCATATCCCAATATCGATACATAAAACCATGTATCGATATATCGACCCCGCTCCCAACACACACGACACATCCAACACACACAAACAAATGCTTTCGAGCCCGTGTCACTTACATGGCGGAAGCCAGTATCGATCATCTCCCCAGCCACCCCCTCCCCTCAACCACCACTGGAACATTTGCACAAAAACAACAATGTGAATGTAGTGTTTTTTGTCAAATTTTTTTTACACAGACTGTACTGTGGTTGTAATTGATTTAAATAATGATTTATTGTTTCAATAAGGCCATGTTAAATAAAACAGTATTAAAGTAACTGCAATGGATTCTATTCTTAATGTAAATATTCATATTTTTACAGCAAGAAGTTTCTACTATTTGCAGCACTGGTACTTTTGACTGTCTAAAATATGTGCTGCATGAATTCCTCAAATTAATCGAAAATCATTGTGAATCGTGAATCGAATCGAATCGGGCTCTTGTGAATCGAATCGAATCGATCCTGGAAATCTGAATCGATACCCAGCCCTAGTTAGCGTGGTGCAAAGGTGATGCAAACCTTGAGTGAATCGGCTCCATAGTTCTTTAAAAAAAAAAAAAAAAAAAAATTAAGGTGGTAGGAAAAAAAAAAGGGGAGAGAAGGATCATAAGCAGATGAACAAAAACGAGCAAAAACAGTTAAATTAATTTCCACGGCCTTATTTGAACCTGCTAATGGCGCACAGAGCAGGTATTAACATCCCGCTGTCTCTTTTAATTAGGTTTCCCTTGACCTCACAGCACTAATGGCCACTAGTGTGTTTGCGTGCGTGTGCGCGCGTGCGTGTAACTGAGTAGAAATGATGAATGAACAAGAGGCTATATTCAATCAACCTACAAACAATTTGTTGCAAAAATTGTTTCTAATGATGGCAGATAAAAACAACATTAAATCCTTCTACATTAGGAGCGACTCATACCTCACACAATGGGCAGGTTTGGTATTAAGACCTAATTTGAAAGGACAAATAGTGGTGCGTTTTGCAAAGAGGAAAGTAATGGATGCGGCAAACACTTGTTCCCAAAAGTCAGAGGAGCACAGGATGACAATACGACGGTGGCGGCAGGTGTACACAGATGTGCTGTTTATATGTAGACGAAACCTGAGAGAGATTGAAGACAAGCGAGACCAGCACTGAATGCTGATGACACCCGAGGATCTACTGGTGGATGTTAAAAACCCCTTCCGACCCATTAAATGATTGCAGTGGACATGACATATTTGTGTGTCTAAATCAGTGGTGTCCAAACTACGGCCCGGGCGCCATTTGCAGCCCGCCGTCCATTTTTCAGTGTCTCGCGGCATATGCTAAAAATGGCATTTGACTCAGTTCAAATAAATTAACAAAAAGTTAACTAAAACTAACGAAATAACTAAAACTAAAATTCCAAAAACAATTTTGTTAATGAGATAAAATATAAACGAAAATGCTTTAAAAAAATGAAAACTAACTGAAACTAATTTTATTAAATTTTATGTTTACAAAACTAACTAAAAACTAACTATAATTACAGCAAAAATGTCCTTCGTTTTAGTCTTTGGTAATTAATTTAATGCATGAGCCTTTGGGGATGATTTTAAATGTGATTTTTAGTAGATTTATTTTGATGTAAACGGGAATAATGACGTTTGAAACTATGTCACACGGAAGTGACGTCATCTAGCAGCAGCCAATAGAAAAGCACCTTCAGATGACGTTGCTCCCATGCTGTTTTTTTAAATATTGCGCACAAGTAATACACATTAAAAAAAAACTAAAAGTAAGACTGAAACTAACTAAACTCAAACCTAAAACTAAGCATTTATTGAAGAACTTAAACTAATAAAAACTAACAGAACCACCCTGAAAACTACGTAATTAAAACTAGCTAAATTTGAAAAACAAAGCTCAAAACGAAATAAAAAAATAAAATAAAAAACTCCAAACTATAATAATGACCCTACTGCCATATTACAAATAAATTGGTTTATGTACTGTACCATCTTTCTAAATATGCAAACGCACAAATTAATGATTAATTATTTATACAATTTTTAGGACGAAACACAATTTCTCTCCATAACATTATGTGGCCTGCGATTGGCTGGCGACCAGTCCAGGGTGTACCCAGCCTACTCCCCAATACCAGCTGAGATAGCACCCCCCGCAACCCTTGTGAGGAGCAAGTGGTTCAGAAAATGGATGGATAACATTATGTGGCCCTTGCGTCCTTCTGATTTTCTGTATGTGCCCCTCAAATGAAAAAGTTTGGACACCCATTGGTCTAAATAAAAACGCATTATTTGGATGATGTCAAGTTCAAAGCAGGGTGCTGGGGGGCGGGCGTGCCACCTACACCCGCCGGGTTGGGTGAGGCCCCGCTGGTCGCTCCTCTTACTCACTTCACTAGTTTTGCACTATACACATAGGGCACACAACACATTTCTTGGTGGGGTGGGGAAGGGTGGAAACACCATCTTCACCCTTCAACTCCCCTCCAATTTTAATGCACTTCATGTCCAAGGGGAGGGGTGAGTTGGGGCGGGGGGTCATCAGGGGGGATGGACTGCAGTGCCTGGCAGCGCTGTGGTCCCCCCCATCTGTGTCCCTGCCCCACCACTTTGTCCTTCCATTTCCTTTTTTAATGCACCACACATATACATATTCATTTTTTGGGGGGGATGCGGGTGTGTCGGAGTAGGGGAAATTTTTTCCCTCTGCTCCGACTCACCTGCTCCCAATTTTAATGCACCACACGCACACACTTGTATATACACTGGGTGGGGCCACATTCACGGTGTAAGGGTAGAACTCGCCAGTCGGCGAGCTGGCGGACTTAGTAACAGGGTTAGGTGTCACTAGTACGCTGGCGTGACGACCGGGGCCTCTTCCCACCGGGCTCGGTGTTCTGGTGTTCCGCCTCTCCCCCGGTGCTTCCTCCTCTGCTTCCCCCCTCCCGCCGCTGTGCTCCTTTAGGACGGCTGGAGGTGGGGTGGGCACGTCTTCCCTCTCTGCGCTGCTGCCCGGTGCCGGTTTCCGGGGGTGGGGTGGGGGGGTGGCGGCTTGTTTGGGGGGGGGGGTGGAGGTATGGGTGGGTGGGGGTCTGGGTGTTGGGGGTCGGGGTGTGTTCGGGGGTTTGGGGCCGGGGGTGGCGGGGCCTGGGTCGTGGCGGGTGGCGGGTTTGGGTGGGGTCCGGGGGGGGTCGTGGGGAGGATGGGGGCTGGGGACCGGTGGGGCGCTGTGGGGACCCGCCGGGCCTCGTTCTGCGGCCTTGGGCTCGGGGGTGTGGGCCGGGGCTGGGGCGGGGGTGTTCCGGGCGTCTGGGTCGGCTCGCTGACCGGTGTCCGCTCGGGTGGCGTGGGGGTGGCCTTGGTGCTGCCGCGGCCTGGGGATTCCGGGGGGGGGCGGCGGTGCTCGCTTTGCTGGACCGCGGTTGACGGCTTCTTTCTTTAGTGGTGGTCCTTATGCATGCCAGATCCATCGCACCAGCATCTACTGAAACGCAAACAGAATTTGCCTCTCCCTCCCACAGCCCCTTGAATCAGTGGGTGCTGGTGTCTGTGGATCTCACTTTGCTTTATCTATCCTTCCTCTCTTTAGTTTTTCCTCTGGTCACTTGAGATCTCAATTTATTGGAAGTTTGAGGTTTCTGGGGTTGGCATAAGACTCTGGTTTTGTAACCACGCAGGAGGGGTTTGATTGGTGCTGGATTTCACTTTGATGGATTGGATGTACTGGCTTCTATGGATCTCACTCTGCCTCATCGATCCTTCCCACCTTCCTCTCTTTAGTTTTTCCTCTGGTCTCTTGAGATCTCGCTAATTTGTTGGAATTTAGAGGCTTCCGGGGTTGGCGTAAGACTTTGATTTTGTAACCATGGGGAAGACAGGAAGTGTTTGGTCAGTGCTGGATTTCACTTTGATTTATCTTTCTTTTCTCTTTATTTTTTCTGACCTTTTCTCTGGTCTCCTGACCATTTGAACCTCACGACTGGCAAGATTCTGAAGTACCTGGTTAAGGCGAAGGGTAATGGGATATTTATAAGGTTTTAGGTGAATTAATGAGTATAAATTTATACGTATTTGCACGCACACGCGCACGCAAACGCACGCACGCACACGCAAACATACACACACACAAAAAAAAAAAAAAAAGAGCAATGATGATAAGACGTTGAATCGGTAAGACTACCGAATGAACAATTCTGAGCTCTTTTAAAAGAAAAAAAAAAAATAGTTCAAAGCTTCTGGTTCATGATCGGATCCTATCTAACCAATCACAATTGCAAGTTGATTTGCATGATGTTCATGTTAAAATTGTTACATATACCGGAATTGCCCCACTATAAGCCGCAACTTTTATCACACGCTTTCAACCCTGCGGCTTATACAATGATGCGGCTAATGTATGCATTTTTTCTGACGGCTGCCAGGGGCGCTCGAGCAGAAAAGGTAAGAGTGAGACAGGTGGAATATATGTGTGGAGGAAGACGCAAATTGAATGTAACTTGGCGCTTTGTGCATGAATAAAATTAGCATGAACAGACCCTCATCATGGAAAATACAAGAAGTCTCAGTGACTTTTACCGGTATGTTATTTTTAAGCAGCCCTGTTAGTTACTACCGTATTTGCTGCTGTGTTACTACCGCGTCACAGGCACTGTTTGGAAAGAAAAGCTAAGGTATAACATTAAACCTTTGAAGACGCTTTCTGTCTACCGTCTTTCTTTGTAAATATCTCATGTTTCAATGTGGGCACATGCGGCTTATATAGTCAGGTGCGGCTTATGTACGTACAAAATGCCTTTTCCTTTAGAAATGTACTGGGTGTGGCTTATAAACAGGTGCGCCTTATAGTACAGTAATTACGGTAAGTTTGGTAAGTTTACAATACGTTATAGCGATACTATCCAGGTGTCAACTGTAATAAATAAAAACATGAGATACCCCCAACCAACCAAAAAATAAAAAAAAAAAAATTCATGTTGTTCTTATGTGGAAAAATAGTAAAAAAATAAAAAAATAAAAAAATGTGGGTCTGAAGAGGTTAACAAAGGAGAAATGTGAGGAATTTAAGAAGGCGTTAAGAAAAGCTCTGTGCTGTCTTGAGGAACTGGCAGGTGATTGGTATGATACAGCAACAGTGATTAGGAAGACCAGCAGGAAGGCGCTTGTTGTTTCTCCGGGCAGACAGGATGAGAGCAGGTCGAAAATATGGTTGACAGAAGTGAAGCGTGCAGTACAAGAAGAGGATATGTAAGGTGAAGAGGGAGGTGGCAAGGCCCAACAGAAAAGTACAGCATACTGTATGATGACATGGATGAGAGGTTGGACTCAAAGAAAGCAGAGGCAAGAGTTGTACAGAGTGGCAAGGCAGAAGGCTTGAACTGGGAAAGATTTGTTTGTACTGTCCAAGAAGTGGAGATTTGTGGTTAAGTGGTTTCATGCCTACAAAGAGCACCACACTGGACAGCGGAATATCAGTACACGTTTGCTTTCAATTGAGCCGGCAGCTTGGAGGTAAGAAGAAGCCCAAAGAGGAGATTTATGGATATGGCGAGGGAAGACTTGCAGATTCACCAGGGGCAACCCCTGAAGGAAATAGAGCCGAAACGGGAAAAAAATATATTCACTTTAATATTTTTGTACCAAGGAACATTCTGATCTTGATTATACATGAAAGTAAATACAAATAAAAAATGTATTCCAACAATCTTCTCGTTCCCTGACAATATTTTTCGAAAGCTCTTCATTGTATAATAGTCCACAATTAATTGAATTATACTGTATAGCCTAAAGGACACGATAATGTAATTATTGTTTACAAAGCTCATCGGGCAGCTCATGAGACTTTGTAGACTAGCTCCAAACTGACCCAGTGTGAGATGAAATCATAAATAATGTATATGTATCGATGCAGAGGAACACTTCACTACTCGATGGTGTTGAATAACTTATTACATTCCAATCAATACTGCTCTGCTGTGTTTGTCTCACACTCTGGGCACACGTAATGTGAACTCAAAACAAATCGCTGCTGGCCACACATGACCTTGGCTCAACTGGCTCATTAGTTCATATTGAACCAAGGTATACAAAATGTATGATTTGACTCCTTGTTCAAGCAACAACATGACGGCAGATTAATTATATATCTACAGTATATATATATTTTTTAACTCTTTTACTGCCACACGTTATTAAAAAACAACCCCCAATGCCAACGGATTTCGAGCATTTTAACTCATTTTTCAAAACAAACAGAATATTGTGTTCTTTTGCTACATAAACAACACGGGTACCACATTAAAGATCGCATTCCATTTTTTCATTAGAAAAAAGTATGTTTCTACCTTATTCCGTTCTTTAGTAATCACCATTTGAAAATAGGTAATTTGGGTGACATTGAGCGAAAATTGAAAACAAAAGATATATTTTCTCCACAACAGTCATTTTGATACTAATATTTTTTGTTCAGTGACGCTCGTCAAATTAGGTTTAATGTTACAAAGGCTTTGATCATTCACATCAGCCTTGAAAATGTTCAATTTCATCTGATTGCGTCATGTTTCATTGTAATTCGCAGCTCTATTTAGGGCCCGAGCAGCTACCGCTGCCATCTGCTGGCCATAGTTAGGGGGTGTTTTTGATTTCACAACTCATTGACCCGGCTGCGCTGCACTTGGATGTAGCACTGGCCACTGATATATTATATTAAAAAAAAAATAAAAAAATAAAAATAAAAAAATAAAAAGTAGTTGACGTCACTTAACATTTATGGCGGCATACATTGTGATTTTATTAAACGTTATAAAACGTTTTTGGCGGTCAAAGAGTTTTAAGCGCTAATATGAGAGCGTTTTCAAAGTGGAACTAACCTCATTATTTAAAAGATTTTAATTTGTTGTTAAGTTTGGTCAACCCTCTCTAAGATCTTCCTCAAGTGATTTTTAGCATCAATTTCTAGCATATTGTAAATGTTGTATTACAGTACTTTGTTACTGTCACCTCTCAATGCAAATACGAATAGTGATCATTAAAGAAGATGAATGCAATCCTGAAAATTCCTCCTATTTGGACCGTTGATAAAAATACATTTCAACACTTGCCAAGTTTTGTTATTTTAATGCCTTAGTTAAAGACATATGCCAGCAGTATTCATTTTTAAAATGAACAGAATAGACACACGATTTAAACCATAAGTGCAACATCAAGCCCTCAAATTGAAACTCCTTACCCTGCACCAGAGTGTAAAATGAGTCTATCGATGACAGGTTGGTCGTTATGGAAACGTCCTCATCCCTCCCTGACGTCTCAATATCCACAGCAACAGCCCCTGATGACATGTCGCCATGGAGATTGGTAACCACGCCAGTGGGGAAGGTAACATTAGTCAAACGGCCCTCGCTGTCATAACTGTAAGTACAGTGAAAGAAGAAGGGGGGTGGGGGGAGGTGGGTCACACGTCAAAAGAGTTTCCATAATCTACAACACAAATAGGCATGGCCACAACCATCTGGCTCAAGGGCAATCTTTGGTGTAACCAGCAGGAGGCAGTGGTTCGAACTGATGAAATAACACAAGTAGTGTTTAATGTGAATTTATGCAGTTTTTTTTTCACATGTTCACCATATGTGGTAAGTAATAGACTACATATTAATGCAGTAATAATGATTTTACTCACTCATAGAAAGTAGTCCAGCCAATTTGGATGCTTTTGGTTGCTAGTAAGCCACTGTTACCATGGTAACTAAACAAGACCAGCTCTTGACCCTGAGCTGTGAGAGACTTGAGACCCCCATTTGTTCCGATGGTCAGCCAAATAACCTATACGAAGCAGAAGCAGGACACGCATGGGCTTTGTTTACAATCTCTTAGCCAGATAGATTAACCTACTGATATTTCTAAATGCAGTTGAGTTGTTTTTCTTAGTGTTATTTCTTAACTCACTTGATTGTCTGGCGCAACCACACGAACAGGCAACCTGTTGGTATCTCGACGTATGCGGAGGGTGTTGCCGCTGCTGTCAGTCACTGCTGTTAAATCCTCCTCATTGCTGTATGGGGGGGGGATCAAAATGGTAAATGATGTGACTGACAGAGTGAAGGATGGGGAGGAAAAGCTTACAAATCTCATTAGCCACACCAACCTGTAGCTGAAATTATATTTGTAGTCTCCAGTGACCAGGGATAGTGTGAATTGGTGAGTTCCATTTAAGTCAAAGACATAAAGCTCCTGGGAGGCTGGAGAAGCCACTTCATAGGAGCTGGGACCAGATGCCAACGAGCCTGAGGGGACACAAAAATGGCTTTATTTTGAACACTTGACCTTAATTCAGTTCAAGGCATTTGTTAATGCACAACACGATTTAGATCAAACGAATGCCTGTGCTCCACACACTTGAGGAATCAACATTTACCTAATGGCACCCACTGTGGTGCTAAGTTGCACAATAAATGTCCATTCAACAATTTAAACTCAAAGAAATGACCTACCAGTAAGTGGTTGGTTGCGCCGAATTGCTCGAATGCGGATATTTCCTAAATCGGCCACATACAGTGTCCCATCCGGGGACACTACCAAAGAAGAAGGACAATTAAGTCTTGCATCTTTTGCATAACCATCTCCAGTTTGGTAACAGTCACAGTTGGCATCATTCTGCAGGAGGGAGATAAAGCGAGACAGGAAATGAGACAACTTCACACTACGACTAAGGCTTTCTGAAGCAGCCTATAGATGAAAGGGGGAGTGGTTTACGTACCTTGCAGTCACAATCAGATGGTGCTCCGGCAAGGTAGGTAATTTCTCCATCAGTTGACACCTAGGAACAAGCAGTTCAAATAGGGGAGAAAATGCAAGTCTCTTTGGAAAGAAAATGGCACACCTGAAAATAATTTCAATTCATCTCCTTTTAATCTTAGGGGTGTTAAAAAAAATACATTTGCTAATATATCGCGATATTACAGCGCGCAATTCTCAAATCGATTCAATAGGCGGCCGAATCGAATTTTAAACATCCAATTTTGATGGAAAAATATTCAACAAAACGTCTTACTTAGGGTTAGGAATCACACCTTAAGCATGGAAGAATGTTATATTAATGGAACATTAGGCCTTCACTCATTCACTCCCAGCCATTTCCACTGAAGCAACCCCTTTTACTGGATTTTGACTGATTTTGCAAGGCCCACGGAATATTTTGTTCTATTGCTATAAAAACATGAAACCTACCAAAAGAAAGATTAGAGTCTTTTCTTTCATCAGGAAGAAAAAGTATATTTGTATCTGTTTCCGTTTTGGAGCAATTAACATTAGAATGTATAACTAAGTTTCATCATTATTCACAAATTTCTTTAAAACTGTGGGGTATTGCAACATGGCCCTGGTTGATCTCTTATACTCTGCTGCCACCTGCTGGCCTTTTTTTGTTGTAACTAACATTGTCATTACCATTCTCTTCAGTTCAGAGGCTGCATCAAAGCCTTCTGTATGCTCTAGCATTAAAAAACAAACAAACGTATGAATACGTCTTTGGGAGCATGGTAATATTTAAAATAGAACGTATTTATAGGTTTTTGGGAACAGATGAGTTAATATTTGATTTCTATGCTATCGAAACATGAAACAGATTACAACCTGTTTGTTAAACACAGTGGCTCACAGTTATAAGACTGATGTTTCAGATAAATAAATAATACATTTTCATACAAATCTTACAGTGTACATGTACAAGTCTACTGAATAGCATTTTATAAATTTGAGTAAAACATCGCAACAATCGACTTATATATTCGTATCGGGATTAATTGGTATCAAATCGAATTGTGACCTATGAATCGTGATACGAATCGAATTGTCAGGCACTCGGCAATTCACACCCCTAATATTTCTACTGTGGTGCGTTGACCAGGGGAGCTTCACAGGGGCCCCGAACATGCTTGGGGCTTCCTGAAAATCTTCCCAATTCCCACCAGGTCAACACCCCTGAATGTGGCATAATGATTACCTGTCGAATGCGATGGATTTTTTTCTCGTCTGTCTCTGTGATGTACAGAATGCCATTGTAAGACAAAGTAATGGCTGTTGCTCCCTCCAGCATGGTCTGAACTGCTCTCTTTCCCAATGTGTATTCAATACCAGGTACTTGGCAGTGCATGGGACGGCCTGCCACAATACGAACCTAAATGCGCACACAAACCGTATTCCTTCATTAAATTAATGAATAATGTTGTTTTCTTTTTTAGCAGAGTAGGAAAATGAGAGCCAGCACACAATATGTCACAAAGAATTACAAATGTACGCAAAAACACTACCTGTCTATTTTCAGTGATCTGCAGCACAACATTGTTGTCCAAAACATAGATGGAGTTGTCCATGGGACTGATTGCAAGATCAGTGGGCCATTCCAAACGAACCTGGATGGAGAGGTGTCAAGGTGAAATGTTTTGTCTCAGACAAACTATAAGGCTTCGGAGACACGTTCTTCCTCTGTATATGTATTGAGTTAAGGCAGCACAGTGGAGCAGTGTTTACCAACTGTCACCACCTGACAGCTTAAAAGTTTCTGAGGAGTTTGCAAATTCTCAGTGTGCCTGTGTGGGTTCTCTGCAAGGTGCTCAGTATGTCTCTCAAAGACTAAAGACCACAAAAAACATGCAAAGTAAGCAAATTGTACACCGCGAAAAGTTGTCTGTCCACCGTGTACTGGCTAAAGCTCTGCACCTCCGCACTGGGTCAAGCAGCTAAGTAATGGTTGGATACATGTGTACAATGTATACATCAATAAATTTGACACAAATGCTGCAAACGTAAAAGTGTAAACCAATAGCTTACTGCAATAATTTTTCATCAAATAGAGTATTTTGATTGGAGTTTGAAGTCTTAATTTGTCTGATTGAAATATTAATGTTCCATACATGCTAAGTCATATTTATGCTTACAAGGTTTTGGAAATAGCATGTTGGTTTGTATTGCATAAATGAAGACTGGAGGTAAACTGGACTCCCAAAGGTAAAAATGTCAAGATCAATGTATGCTCCAAATCTGAACCTTTGACTCTATATAAGGATTAGCTGAGCTGGCTTTTTAAATATTTTCAAAGTAGGACACTAAATAGTGTGTGAGAATGTGACTTTTTTAAAAACCCAATTTCACTCCTAAAAAGGGAAAACGATGCATCTCGGGCAATTGTGCACGTTTTACACCAGAAAAATACGAGTTCATAAAACACAGCTACATTTTCCACAACTTTCCATACATAAGTAGAAACATGTCATGTTACCTGTCTTATATGCATGCTGGTATCACAGGTTAGAGGTCGTGCAGATGTCAAGTCATTACTTCCCAGCACTGTGGAGATGATCCCATTGCGGTCCACTTTTCTGATCATCGTCCCATCCACAAAGTAGATCAAACCATTTTTGTCAACTGCAATCCCTTTATAGAAGAGGAAAAAACACATCACCAAAGGGCAGCATACCATTTACATTTCTGCCGTCATCATTTGTTGCCTTCATTTCAGAAATATATGTGAACCATCATCATTAACAGCAGCTCCCTCGAACCCCTCGTGTCTTAGTCTCGACAATTTGTTTTTATTTTGTGCCCTGCTTTGTTTCAGTTGTTGTCTTACAGTCTCCTTTTCAGTTTTTCTCTTCTTCGTTTATTCCTTTATAACTGTTAATAATAATTTATAATTGGATATTAACTCATGAGATTTGCTCACAAGTGAGGAAAGAATGGAGCAAGAGATCGACAGTCGGATTGGTGCAGCGTCTGCAGTGACGCTGACTATTGTCGTGGTGAAGAAGGAGCTGAGCGGAAAGGCAAAGTTCTCTAATTACCGGTCGATCTACGTCCCACACTCACTTATGGTCACGAGCAGTGTGGTCATGAACAAAAGAACAAGATCACAGATACAAGTGACTGAAATGAGTTTCCTCCACAGGATGTCTGTCTCTTTTCGAGCTCAGTCATAATCAGGCATCCAGTTCAGAGTAAAGCCGCTGCTCCACCGAATCGACGAGTCAAAGGTGGTGGCTTGGGCATCTGATTACGGCGCCTCCTGAACACCTCCTGTTGTGTGCTGAGAGGTTGGATCCCAAAGCGCAGACACAAAAGGGTTTTACTATTTATTCACATAAAACGAAAAACAACGAGAATGCATTGAGAATCACGAGACGCCAAGCCCCCTTGGACTGCGGAGAAGCACAGAGGACAGTGAGCAATAATCCGGCTAAACACACACAATTCTCAGACTGCACCTACAGACAGTGAATCGATCTTATTGGTTGTAGCAAGTAAAAGACTAAAGAAGGACATCACAAAGGTCCAGACATCACCTAAAGGATTAAAGATCGACATCACATAGCCTAAAATTAGTTGAAACTAGATGATGGTAATATGATAGTTACATCAGTTCAAAACAGACACTTGACCTCATGGTCGTGAACCCAACTTAACAGGTCATGAACTCAAACTTAACCCTGGCGTGACCATAGACACCTCCCTGGTGAGGAGTGTTATGATCTGTGGGTGTGCATGTGTGTATGTTTTCTTATGTTTATATTACATTTGAGTTTTGTTTCATGTTATGTCATGTTTTCTTGTGTCCCAAGTTCATGTCTTGACTAATTGTAAGGTTTTTGTCTGGTCTGTTCTCATCAGACCCATTCCTTGTGGATACCATTCAGCTCTCTCCAGCCACTCGTGTCATGACCAGGGGTACCTCATGGTTTGAAATTAGTTCCCTGATTTCTTTCAGTCTGTGTCTGCAAATTGTTTTCTAAACATCCAGTTTCCGTAGTTCCATCATATCATGTTTCCTATTGTCGTGAGTCAATATTGCTTGATTGTTTGTTACTTTGAATCTTTGTTTTATTTTGGATTTTGTTAATTATTTTGATTATTCCGCATGCCTTATTTGTCTTTTGTTTTTGAAAATAAATTGTTTGAGTCCATACTGCACTCATGGCTTGCATCCTTGCTTTCCTGCGCTGGCGTCCACCACGTTTTGCCACCACCACCATGAAAACCTAAACCAATGACAAGGTGTTCCACGCAATTTCCACCAAGAGGAGCCACCCTGGGATTACCCAAGACCCGTTGGAGAAGCTTATCCCTCCCAGTCGGCCTGGCAATACCTTGGTATTTCCCCAAAAGAGCTGCATGAAGTGACTGGGGAGAGGAAAGTCTGCTGCTGCCATGAATTGTCCCCTGATAAGCGCAAGGCAATGGATGGCTCGATGGATATTTTAAACTTCTTTCAGATGTGTAAAACCAAACAACTGAAATCACTGTGTACTGTTGTTGTTGGAGAAATGTATGTCCTTGTAAATGTATGAATTGCCCTAGTGCCACTTTTATTTTCAAGCGGCTCTCCTATTTCCATACAATAAAAGACAACAGACAGTAAAAATAGTGAGTAGAAAACAATGAAGACAATAGCATTTCTCCAAATTAAATGGAATGAAGAGTAAAATAGTAGCAACTGGTCAATGTGTGTACCTTTAGGTCCCAGTAACTGAGCTTCTGTAGCTTTTCTTCCATCTCCACATCGTGCTTCATCAAAAGGGGGACATTGTTCACCAGTACCAGCCACAACCTCCCCATTACCTTAACACACACATTAAACATTGTAGTGTCATCTGACTGTAAATAGCGGTTCATATTATGTTGTGTTTCTTATTACCAAACTTAAACTAAAGACAAATTGTGCTGAATGCTTTTCCACAAACCTGTTTAAAAGCAGGACTCTGCTTGGAGGGAAAAGCAATAGGGACTTACTGATAAGGTCCCGGGCACCCCTGAGGTTTTTTGGTCGGTAGATCCGTCGTGAATTGGTGTCTGACACATAGAGCTGTCCTGTCACTGGATCAGTAGCCAGATAATATCGATGGGCAGGGTTGTTGCTAAGATGGAGGGTAAAGGAATCAAAATAAGATACAAACATTTCAGGAACACTTAAATAGTGTCAGTGGACTCATTCACTCAAATTCCACAATATTTTAAGGAGTAAGTATATACACTGATAAGATGTCAACCCAACAAACAAAGAAAACATGTTCAGTAGCTTTTACACAACTCTGGTTGCTTCCAGTTAGAAAATATATTTCAGTATGATTGCTATCCTGACCTGAAGAAGACATTTCTACACTGGCAGTTATACCACTAACTGTACATTAGCACTTTGTTAGTGAAACAAGAAGATTATTTATTGAATATTTTCCATCCATCCATTTTCTGAAACTGCTTATCCCCACGAGAGTCGCGGGCGTGCTGCAGCCTATCCCAGCTGTCTTTGGGCGAGAGGCAGGGTACACGCTGAACTGTCTTGTCACCCATTTCCAACACAATACTGTACTACAGTACAATACCTTTACGCTTAGAGGTTGAATGCAGAAAATACGCAGCCAGAGGTTGCGTGTGCTATGTGGATGCCACTTGATCATCTAATCTAAATATGCTTGTATTTTCTATTTAGTAAAAAAAAAAGAAAAAAAAAAAGACTACATAGAAAATACAAAGTAGAAACAACGATCGTGATACAGATAAAAAGAGCAGTGCAGAATGATGATCGATAAAAATTAGAAAGTCATGACTGCATAACATGGAGGACAAATACAAGGACGGAATACATGAAGATGAAAATCTTTAGTCAGTGTTGGTCTTTTTAAAAAGAACAAAGCATGAAGGAAAAACTGAAAAAGAAACAGTGGGAAGATGGCTGAGCGTAATTGTATTCTCTAAATCAAATTCTATTTAATTGTTCAAATAGTCAATAAAAGCTATATTCCGACATGTGAAACAGTTTTGTTGTTGTAGATAAATCTTTTAAATAACTTAACCTACGTACTTTGTCCTGCTCCTTCAAGGTAGTGTTGTATGACGTGTCCTTCAGAAGTCGTTAAATTTTATTGCGTCCTTCCATTAAGATTTGCCCTGGTTTTACTTTTCTGTGAAGAGAGCCTTGAACCCCTTCACGTTCTCCAAAGCATAGAAAATTGTTAAACCAGGGGTGTCAATCATACGGCCCGCGGGCCAGATCAGATTAGTCAGGCACGTGAGATGATTTTGTAAAGTTTAAAAAAATAAATAAATTGTAATGTCGGTTTAATTAATCAGCAGGCCACAATCAAAACATATAAATTTGTAATTTCACAAGCAGTCTTCAGATGAGGAATGCAACTTGTACGGGGAATCGTCGTCCTGGATGTCATTATTTTATGAATATGAAATTTGAAATGAAATTTGTCACATTTACTACCTCCCAAACAAACTTTTATTAATTCAAAATCATCATTAAGATTTCCTTTCTACAAGTAATATCAAAATTATTTAGAAGCTATTACAGCCAGATAAAATCACAAAATATTACTGTTTTAAAGACATTGGGAGTTTTGTTTTTATTGCATGCTGTCTGAGAATGTGTGTGCAATCTTTGTAACTGTATTAATCAAAACAATGGGAATAAAGCCATTATATAGAAAATGAGCTATAAGAAGAGAAAAGAAAGACTATTGACCACACCCGCACTATCTATAGCCTGCTCTCTGCTTCCTCCATTCTGTCTCTCCTTCGCTCTCCTTGCTTCAGGCTGCTGCTAAAGTGATGACTGTGCCATTCATCTGAGCTGACAACACCAAAATAGGCTCTTTATCTGCAACACTTGTCAAGATTAGAAATGTACAGAAGAAAAAAAAAAAAAGACTGAGGCGCACAAAACAATACTAACTGTCCATAAGACTGCAACATGGAATGTTGTAATTGTGAGTATTGGTGTTGACGGTACATGGTAATAACGAAGTACATGTTCACAAAATTTAACATGATTCTATTAAAAAAAAAAATGCTGGACTTAATTTTGTTAATGTATTCCTCACAAAGTGACTTGGGAGGTGTTCGTAAGGGAGTTTAGGTAAGGTTCTTTATTTGTGTTTTATACATTTTTATATGCAATTGATTTGTGTTGAGTTGTGTGAGTTGAGTTGTGTAGCAGTATGAATGAAACAATATTTATACTGTTTGTAAAATTTTTGCAAATACTTTATTTTGTTTGAAAAAATGTCAGTTTAAAACAGTGCTTCTCAAATAGTGCCCCCACCCCCCAAAGGGTGCTCCATCATAGGCCTCGGGGAATATGCTTTTTATTTTATTATTATTATTATTATTTTACTGTCCTAGAATAAAGTGCAATTGCACCTCCACTGCATTAGGGGGCAGTGGCGCTCTCATTATTGGCAGAGTGTGCGCAGGGAGCATTTGCTCGGTGGTGTAGGGGTTTTGGTTGCACTGATCATGCGCGCTTTGCACACAGCAAAAAAAATCTGCACAAATTATTTTATGCATTTTTGTTTTGCAGGTTGAAGTTTTTTTTGTTTTTTTTTTAAATATTGTGCTCCTGAGTTAATGTTGGTGATCAGTTTGAATGCATTATTACTTATTGATTTTATGTAATTTTATTTTTCCGTATCATATGGGTTGACATGGTGAGTCAAAAAATGTTTATAGTTTAATTAAGGATTTAATTTTATTTTTGAATTTCAGATGCACTTTGAATATTTTCTGTTACAGTTAATAAAGCTATTCTTTGTTGTAAGTTGGTCCATATTTCTTCTTTTTTTTTATTCTCTTATAATACGGATAAAGTGTTATGCAGAGGTGTGCTTATAACAATTTTATAGACAAATGAAACTATTTATAGTTGGGGGGGGGGGGGGGGGGGCATGACAGAAAATAATTGAGAAGCACTGGTTTAAAATAAGATGTCAAACAATGTATGTTAAGTAAAAGTGTCATTTGTAGTCAAACAAAGTGTTATGTTATGCTTTCTTCTTCTTTGTGGTACTGGTGAGTTGGGCCCGGATCTATGACCTGCTGGTGAGCACACCTGCAGACGCTTATTGCCAATCTCACTGTAATGGGCCACTTCCCCGATGTTTGTGTGCATGTGTCATATGTGCCTCATCAAACAGTCATTTAAGGTAATGTACTTCTCTTACTGTGTCTGGTCTAAAAGTGTCATTGGGCAGCGCCTTTGAATTGGCTGCTGCTCGTTCATGAGCTGCTGGTAGATGGATGAATTGAATATATCTTCTTTTGTTTTGTCACTCAATTCACTGTACAACATTATGTGTTTTGTTTGGTCGATGTATGAACAAATAGACAAACAATAATTGAAGCGTATATAAACGACGAGCATTTGGTGGAATCCCAGCACTGTGAATGTGGTTTCCTGTCTCCGGTCTTTTTCTCAAACCCGAAATGTTACACTGAGTAGTTCAAATGAGCTCAGCAGTTCACATTGAGTGTTTGTGTGTGAAGCATAGCATCTACGTTATGCAAGAATTATTTTTACTATCTTTTTTTCCCCTGGAGAAGCTATTTGGACAGAGACATTTATTTGTTCAAGTGGACAACACATCCCGCAACCAACTGAAAGATCGTGGTTATAAAAGAAAGGGCCACGAGTTGAAGAATGTGCACTCTGCTGAATTGTTGCAGGGACGAGAACATGATTTTGTTTGAGGGAGAAAAAAAAAAAGATAATAGAAGAGGAGTCTGCTTTGTTAGTGGAATAAAAGTGATGAATCACTCTTACCTATGTCTGAAATCTTTGTTTCTTATTATAGCGTAAGCAAAGGAAGAAAAGAGAGGAAACATGAGTTAGAGAACAGGTACGAGGTATCACTCAGTGAAAAGAAACAGAAGGATATCAAAAACTTAATTAAGAGGACTATGGCTCAAGTGTAAAGACTCAAATGGTTTATCCTGTGACAATGGGAAGACGGTTCATTAATTTCTATCTCTAAATTGAAATGTAAGCACTACATTAAGACTACCAGTTGAACGTAGAAAGAAGAGAACCAAACTATAATGCAAATTATGTAGATCACTTTTGAAAGTGTGAACAATTTTCATCATGATGACAACAAAGAAGAAAAGCACAGATACAATTACTCTGAAAAAGCTGTAATCGTAATACGGCGTGAAGATCACTCATTAGAACTCTTTGACTGCCAAAGACGTTTAATTATGATTAGTAAAATTCCGATGAATGGAATGCGATCTTTAATTTAGTAGCCACTTTGTATATGTAGTAAAGGCAAACAATATTCTTTTTGCCTTGAAAGATGAGTTAAAATGCTCAAAAGCGGCTGGCACTGTGGATTTTTTTGTTTTCTTTTTATAACGCCTGGCAGTCAAAGAGTTAGCGAATTTAAACCAGTAATTTAATAAATAAATAATAAATAATTCCATTAAATACACAAACTCTACACACCCCTGTTCAAATGCCATGTTGCTGTGATTGTAAAAAAACAAAAACAAAAACAAAAAAAACCTATACATTATTTTTAAATAAATAAATAATACAATTCAGCTGTTCTACTGGGCCTTTCCTGATATTTTTGCTTACTAGCAGAAGCCAGAGGGAATTTGTGCTGTTTTGAACTGTTCAAAATTTCATTTAACCATCACGCAATTCTCCTTTCTCGATTGGTTTCAATTGGATCATGGCTTGTGCTCGAAGAACAAAAACATGTCAGGAATAGCCTATTTAAAGGTTCCCTGTAAGTGGCCAAACAGTGGCCCGTATTTTATAGTTTCTGGACTTAAAGGGACAGTAACGTGAAAAAGCATCTTTTTGGAGCTTTTAGCCATGTTAAAATGCAAATTCCTCACCAACAATATCACCCAAGTGGTGTTCTCCATTCGCCCCTCTTTGAGAAATTCTAGGTCATTCTGCTCTCCAAGCAGAGGCCCCTCCCAACCCGAAAAAACGAGCGGGTACTCACTCTATGACGTCATGAGGTGCGGACCCACCCCCGCACCGCCTATTCGGACTAAACACACGCCTAATTTCTCGAGACCGCCATGCTTGCAGGATAGTGATAAAAGTAGCCTTTATCAGTAAACATCCAAATGAATTCAAAGCAATCAATTATTCTTCACATTTGCAATTCCAAAGTGCAATGACAATTGGCCACTTTAAATTTTCTTTCTTTCTTTCTTTCTTTCTTTCTTTCTTTCTTTCTTTCTTTCTTTCTTTCTTTCTTTCTTTCTTTCTTTCTTTCCCTCCTCCTTCATTACAACTTCTTGCAGCAAGGAGCAGTTTTGTTTCAAATGTTCATTGAAGAACTGAACAGCCATCCGATTTCCACATTTTTGAAGACACTGTTGTACTGCAAGGGCTGGCCGGTCTTGCGTGGCCACAAGTACTCAAACGCAGCGCTGCAGAGTTTTGTGGGCGGTGCTCTTGGATCAGAGGGGCGTGGCAACCACACGAGGAGAAGCGGGATTTTACTGAACTGGGCATTTTACTTCTGCGTTAGAAAAATAGCCAGCAAAATACCTAACATTTCATAAAAAAATTAATCGCCATGGTGTCAAACGTAAGACTTAAGCATTATATGCCTATTGGTAACTGTGGAAGGGCTTGAAATACCGTGATATACGACCTTTAAAATCATGTTTGTACTAAAAATTCCCCCCTGCCAAAAGAGTGATTTTAGACTTGTTTTCCATTGGTTTGCAGCAGATTTATTTCCCTGCCTTCAGTTGCTATGAATGCCCCCAGTGACACTGACACTGATTTGAACATGGGTGTATATAGACTTTTTATATCCACTGTAACTACACCCCCTTGGATCACATATCTTGTCAAATCGAGTGTCCTTGCAACTAAAAAGAACATATACTGACTTGATGTTTAATCATAGGTCAAATCATCTGTGGCTTGTGTGCACTGACATGGAACTGGTTTGATTGAGATTTGCAGTTTGCCTTTTTTTTTTTTTACCTGAACTCCATTACACTGGTAACATTCCCGGAGGGGAAGATCCTCCTGATGTAGTTGAAGTCTCCCACATATACACTGCCATCGGCTCCACATGCCAGAGCAAGGGGTGCCAACAGCTTATTGCCCTCTGCTTGCCCATTGCAGCTGGGGCAAGAGATGCTACGGCGACGTCCATTTCCTACAAGAAGATGTTGGAATTAGAGATGAAGCAAATCCTCAAACTATTTTAGTACCAATTTTTTTTTTAAAAAAGAAAAAAAAGTGATTGACGATTTCTTTCTTTTTGCCTCGTGTACACATTTATTTGCTGTGCACCGTTGGGAAGATGAGTCAAGCCAGCTGAGCAACAATTGTTCATGCTATGTATGACGGTAACATGACAATGACGTAGTGAGAAGGCCAAATTAAAAATAAACCTTACCTTACCAAATAATGCATAGACATCAATGCCTTGGCATCAATCTTCCCTCTAATTTTCCATTTGCATTCACACAAACTTCTTGAGCGTTCCATGGACTAGGATGAGCAACATCCACTCACATATCAATGGACTGACAATGCCATTTATTCACCATAGCGAGAAGTGAAGCCACTGGCGGACATCTTATGTTGCCACCCACTAAGCGAAGCAAACTGGAAAATACTTATTTTCCCACAGTGTTTTCATTTTATTTACGGTGAAATGCCGCCGTGTGTGGTGTATGGTTGTATCAATAAGTCTGCAAGAAAAGATACATGCACATTTCATTGCTAAGAAATTAATAACGCATTTATAAATTTTCTCTCATAAGCTACATCGGTGAGTGCTACTCAAAGATTTGTCTACATCATGTTGTCAGAACCATGAACAATGTGTTTGCAAAATTGGCTCTGAAATGTAAACCTGACTGTTAGTCCATATATATATATATATAATAAACCCTTGCCAACATCAGACATGCACATGGCGGCCAAACCAGTATCACACCTGTCCAAAACCTGAGATCGTAAATTACACGATGCATGTTACAAAAAAATTCAAACCACTTATATATCAGATTTGTGACACGATTAGAATCAGCCCTACTTTTTTTTTTTTTTTTACTTATTCATAATCACACGGGTCATTTTAAGCATAATTATGTTGCAAAACAATTTGTATAAATATGGACACTCAAAAATAATGGAAAACATGTCATTTATTAAAACATGAAAATTTCGGAAATGCGTGAAGAGCCTCATTTCAGGGGCTTGTAAACTACGCCCATATTTGGACTTCCTGAATGGAGCGGTTTGCTCAAACCACAGTAGAATATGTACAGTAGAATGTTTCATAGCCCCAAATCTCACTTATTGTCTGGAGAAGAAAATACAGTTTGCTGCTTTGCACACTTTCAATTTAAGTGAAAAACGTCTGACTTTTTTTTGGCTTAGTCCCATCCGTCAGGGGTAAATATCTAAAAATGAAAACCAGTTGGTCGTTCATTATTTACTGATATGTGTTATCTTCGTACACCTTGAATTGGTTGCCAGCTAATCACAGGGCACACATAATCAAATATGTCATCTTCGTTCTCGACGTAGAAAAAAAAAAAAAAAAAAAAGCACAAACATCTTTACCAGCTTAAAATGTATGAAGCACTTCTCTCTGTTCAACATTAGGGATGTAACGATAAGGACAATATTGTGATATTAAAACTGCCACAATATCGTCGTCATGTTCACATGTGTTAAAAAAAATTCAAATTGATTTCCATTTGTGCAGTTCTAGCAGCCTCTAGTGGCTAGTTTATTAGTGCACTTTAATTTTCATTAGGGATGTTTTGGCCTTCTATGTTTAAAATCTATGCTAATTGTCATATGAAGGGGAATCTAATTTGCTTGTGAAGCGATCAATGTGTGCTTGCACTCCCAAGTAAGTGTCTGAAAATTGTTATTAGAGATTGTAGGTGGTTTATATGCATTGATGTACAAAAGCACAATATTGTGCTTTTTTTAGTATGAGCTCTTTTTTTTTTTTTTTTTTTTTTTAACAATATTCTGAGCTTTTTAAATATCACCAACGCCCCCAAAATATCGTGATAATTATCGTATTGTGGCGGTCATATCATGATAATATCGTGATGTTTGGATATCGTTACATCCCTATTCAACATTCAACAAGGAAACGGTGAGTTACTTTGCGAGAACAGAATTAATTGCAGCCTCCATTCATCCATGTTAGGTTTGTTTCACCCGGCGTTGGCGCTTCCTGGTTTCGTCACAGCTACATATCCCGCCCCCCAAACACAATACCTCTTTGAGATTGGTCTGTACAAAAAGTGTAGGGATCAGTGAAAATCAAGCCCGGTACATGATGTATTGTTGGGAATTCAACTCATAAATACCGCGAGAATTCAGCTTGCAGAGCAAGGTTAATTAGATGCCCCACCGGCCTCCGTCAAAACAAAAGACTCCATTCCACACACAGAGTCACTATAGTACCAGTAAACACACAAGCACTTCCTTACCCATAATGCTGCTGATGACAGGAGGTTGCTGGGAAACAAATATGTTCTCACCATTGCCTTTGTACAGGATACCTAGAGGAAATAATAACACGTTAAAAAGATGGATTAAAAAGATGGGTTTAAGTACGGTACAATGAATATAGCTTGACAGCTACAGATTTAAGATGTGATCTATACAACCTAATTCAACCGTTTTCACAATGTGTTTGTATTTATACATAAAAAGATTTAAAATATATGTTTGATGGTTATTTTTTCTAAATACATTTTTTGTTGGGTTAAAATTAGTTTAGTATAACAAAAACACAGGAAAATGGAGAAGTTCAAAATGTGGAGTGGCTGACTTGCAGCGTGGTAAATGTAAATGGTTGATGAAAAGATTAATGAAGTTGAGACATAAAGCTCCTGTGACGAGCCAAATTATTCAAATCTGGCAGCAACTTGGAGTCTAACCTGAATTATTTCATCTTTCCTTAGTTGGTTTGCGCCCGTCATTTGTTTTTATCTTAAGTTGCTCTCCATTCCCAACCAATTTTCTTTCTCAATGTGTTTCTTTATTCCCGCTTCCTTCTTTTCATCGCATCCTTTATTTATTTTCTCCCTTCCTTCTATATTATTCTCCTATCTTTATTACTGCTTTCCTTCCTGTCTGCTTAACTTTTTATTTAGTGACTTTGTGTCATGGTCTTGATGCCTAACATCTAACATTACTCCTAATTCCATGGGGCCACCTCTGTACACTCCTCTGCTTCTCTTTCATCTCTCCTTCCATTAGTAGGTGTTGATTGATCAACATAGGCACAGCTGACAAGGTTGCACCCATGCTGTGCTGCACTCCACAATAACATCAACTACACCACTGACTCTGAATAAAGCCACACTTGTGTATGTGCGTGCGTGTGCGCATATACGTGGCGAGCATGTGTTTATGTGGGTGAGCTAGACAGATGAGGAACTAACGCAGTGCTCAAAGAGAAAAACTCTCCAGCTGTGTTAAGTGAGGGCAGTGCAGTTTTCACTGCACTCTAAGTAAATGTGTTTATAAACGAGTGCATTTGACCTTGATCGCAAACCCCCAATCTAAAAACCTAAATTCAGATGCACTCACAGTGAACTGGGTGACAAGGTGTTGAAAACTCCTGAGGACAAGTGGTGAGAGAGGGATGAATAGTAACATGATGGATGGGGTGACAAAAAGAGGGAGCATATACACCAGGGGTACTCAAATGCAAATCCTGCAGTACGATTATATGGTAATCGGGCTGGGTATATATATGGGTTAATGAAAGTAATATGTGTTATAATCACTGAAGTGTTATACAAACATTGACATCAGCAAGGAGGAGATGAAAAATGTATTTTCATATTTGTAATTCAATGATTGTAACTCATTCACTCCCTGCCAGTTTCACTGAAGCAACCCACTTCTCTGTTTTACTGGATTTTGACTGATTTTGCAAGGCCCACAGATTATTGTGTTCTATTGCTATAAAAACATGGAACCTGTCAAAATAAAGACTAGAGTCTCTTCTTTCATCAAAAAAAAGTATATCTATATCTGTTTCTGTTTTGCAGCAATTAGCAGTAGAATATAGCTAAGTTTCAACATTATTCACTAACCTGTTGAAAACACTGGCAAAAGAGCTTGTTGCAACATGGCCCTGGCTGATCTCTTATACTCTGCTAGTATCTGCTGGCCATTTTTTTGTAATAACTACTGCTTTAAGTAACCTCTTCATGTCAGAAGCTGCATCAAAGCCTTCTGTCCTCTCTAGCGTTTAATAATAATAAAGTAAAGTATAAAGTATAAAGTATGTTTTTGGGAGTGAAGGACAAATTATTAAAATGTATTTATACGGTTTTGGGTTTGCATGAGGTAAATAGAAATTTAAAAAAAAATCTGAATTGTCTTAAAGTGGAATAAGTCAAGTCTTTCAGTAAATATAAGAAATACTTTAAATACCTGGAAAAAGTAAATTTTAAGAAAACAGCAAGATATACAAAAATCATATAGGACTTTAGAAATTCTATTTACCTGTGAATTACTGGAGAAAACTTACATTAAAATAATTGATTTATGGTTTTATGAAATGATACTGGGCTATAAAAAGGAAAATCAATTCAATGTCGATTAATCTATTTTTCAAACCCAGCCTTGTATGTTAATACTGTATTCCAATCAAAATTATTTTATAGTTATTAACACAAAGAACATCAAGAAAGAAATATATATTGTATATTGGGGTCCGTATACACTTTCACACTCACCATTTACACAATTAACATTCCTCTTCCTGTATTGTGCTCTTATGCTGAAAGAAAAAGCCTTCTACTTCTAGGAGTAGAAAACACTGACATTGCGATTGATATGTGCAACTTTAATAATAAACATCAATTAAAATACCCTAAATATATGACTGAAGGAAATTTCTCATCCAGGTGCACACATGCTACCGACTAATTTGAAAATCTGCATCAAGCCATCCTGACGCCACTGTGCATGTACAAGCGACGTTAATTGGTAGCAAACATACAAATAAACAAAGAATTAAGAAATACTTAAGACACCTACGTTATAGAGACGAAGATATGTTCCTTCACAAGGACTTTGGGGTTTTCTCTACAGACTTTTTGTGCATCGTTTGCATGGAGACAAGTCCCTGTATACGTGTGCTGACGCAACTAAAGCACAATTAGTAGTATGGGCGCAGACATTGTGTGTGCAACTAATTGGCTGGTCGACTGAGCTTGCGTCATACTACTGATGAGAATGCCTGAGCTCTAATCTTGGACATAGTTTGAGGGAGAAAAAAAAGCTGCTGGCAGGCCAGGTGTGGCCTGTGACAAACCAACATCGCAATCAATCAATTGAGTCCTTGTTTGAGTTGAGACAATCATGCAGAGACGATGAAGGATAATTTTTGAATACATTTGATTTCTAGCAAGGCATGAGGTTGGATTGTAGTTATAGTATAGAGCACATAAAAAAATAGGTCATGCCCCAAGTTAAGATGTCGTATTGCAATTGATATTTGGAGCCAGGATTGGACTTGGGTAGAGTTGTATCAGTTTCACAAAGCAGTAGTAGGAGCTTCACATTCACTATTAACCAGTGGATCTTTGTTTTCACATTGATTCTCTGCAGAAGTTTGTAGAAATCATATGCGAAGCGAAGGAGTTGAGTGCAGACTTCTTGCTTGTGTAGGTCACACTGATGAAAAAAATGAAGGATCGGTGAAATACAGTGGTACCTCGACTTACGAACCTCCCTTCATACGAAATTTTCAAGTTACAAAACTCCTCAACAGGAAAATACTGCCTCTTGTTACGAAACAAGTTTCAGGATACTAAAGGTAAAACTACAGTATGGGCTGCTACTCTCAACTCAGTTTCCTGAATGCAACATACATACAGCTGCCCTGCCATTGGCTATTACTGACATTTTCCTGGCATCCCATTGGCTAAGAGGGACCTGTACCGTATGTGACCATAGATACAGAATAGAATGTGTCTATGTAGCGTCCTCGTCATTTGCCCCTCAGGCCATGAGGTGTTTAGATAGTTTTACGTAAATGTATTAACTAACGGCCGACGAATTTGTGCAATAATTCTAACAACTGGTGATTGATGAAGGCACAGTAAGTTTTTAATTGCGACGAGACGGGCCTTTTTTTGGAAAAAGATGCCTCGCCGTACCTGAAGTTTCCATCAAGTTTTGGAATTTATTGAAAAGAATCACCCAGAAAAAGTGTTCACCATTCGGGCGATCGCTCACTATGATCATGTTTGCCTTGGACATTTTCGAAGGATTGTTAAAAAACAAAAAAAAACAAAAAACAAGGGCTCCAGGTGGAGGAGTGGAACCGTCACTTGCCTTCGGGAGATTATGTGCGGCTTACATGATGTAAGCGTGAGTGAATGAGTGAGCGATAAATAAAAATGAATAAATAAATAAATAAATAAATAAATAAATAAATAAATAAATAAATAAATAAATAACTAAATAAATAAATAAAATAAACAGGATTGTTAAAAAATGGCCATCATTGGATCAATTCTTTACAAAACACCAGGCAAAAACACAGAGAGAACATGAATCAAAGAGGGCAAAATATGAAGAGGACAGCAGTTAAAAAGGTAAATGAGCATCATTTTTATTCTTTGATTTTTACATTATGCACAGCTCTCATTTATTGTGCAATAATCTTATTGTAACATGTATTTGTACATGTTTTGATGCATTTTTATGCTTTATAAAACATTTATGTCTGAACTTTGGGAGGCTTGGAACGGATTAGGGCATTTACATGGAAAATGCGTCTCTACTTACAAAATTTTCTACTTAAGAACTTTCTTCCAGAACCAATTAATTTCGTAAGTTGAGGTACCACTGTAGTTTCAAAAATAACATTTCTGTCAGGCAGCTCTTATAGTCAAGAAGCTCCTCATCTTTCTGCACCAGCTGGTCTACCACACAGTTGTGAGGTTTGGGTTCAAGTTGCAACGTTTCCGTGTGGAGTTTGCATGTTCTTTCTGTGTTCACCGGGTACTCTGGCTTACTCCCGCATTCCAAAAATATAATATAATATATGTTTGGTTACTTGATGAATCGCTTGTCCAAAGGTATGAATGTGGGTCGGAACATTTTTGGAAAACCGTTCAACCAGATTCCGTTCGGTCCATTAGGTACTTTTTGTTTTTTTGTTTTCGTTGGGCGCAGGGGATCACACTCTGGTCTGCTCTAACTACTAGGCAGACAGCCGTAGAGGCGAGCAGGACGAGCAAGTGGGAGCTGGTTGTGGGCTGACAAGGGAGTACATGTATAAATTCAAAGAATGGGAGACCGCTGTGCCTCTCATTCACACTCGCGCTCTCAGTGTAGAGTTTTTATGATGCCGAGCAGAGTGTACAGTAACAAATATGCTAATCGAGATGCATGTTTGTAGGGGTTCCTTGTTGTTGCTCTTTTTGCACCATTTTCTTGCTTGTTTTTGCTGCACATGCCATGAACTCAGAAACTGGAAAACGACAGCAGATATCGCTTTTGAATGCATATCATTACTCGCATAACAGAGCAGATGACAGCGAGACCACATGACAGTGAGACCAGTGTATGTGCATAGTAATGACTTCCTATTCATCCATTGTATGTATTAGACATCATGTGTTGGAGAGATTATACCTTGCTGGAAATAATTATGTTAGTAATATGTCACTTGATGCAACTTATTTTATTACAGCTTTTGTTCAGGAGAGTTATGATAATACAGTATAACATGTTCATATTTATCATTACAATAACTTTGTTAGATACACTGGGAGCAGAGCGGTGCCAAATTCAAAATTTCAGAATTTAATTCCATTCAATGGATGAATTTGAAATTTAATTTGAATTGACTCCACTCCACAGGATGTTGAATTGAATATTAATTATAGAAAGTGAAATTGAATTCAATGCAATTCAGAGAAATGTGATGAGAATCATCACAGAGAGAATAAGACAATATTTCAATACTGTGCTCTAAACAAAATGTGCAAAATATATGTATTTTTTCGGCGGCCATTTTAAAGACTGAGATAAACCAAGGTATTCTGGGAAATAAAGTGCTTTTCTACCATCATATCAAACAATCTAAAAAATGTTTCCAATTTTAATGACCTGCTTTGTCTGAGCAGGCTTTTAAATGTAAAAAAAACAACCAACAACTAAATTTGACTTTTTATTACAATTAAGTAATGTGTACATAGTCCTCACAATAATATCTGTATGAAATTCATGTAGTAAATAGGCTTATATATTGCAAAGCTTCATTGTTATATATACTTTAATTTTGCATCATGAATTTCATGGAATTTTGATTGCACTTCCTGCAATTCAAATTTGAATTGGAATTCTGCTTACTGTTTGGCACCTCAATTCAAATTCAAGAATTGAATTGTACTTTATGGGTCATTCTCTTCTTTTTTTCTGAGAGAGAGCTCAGAATTGTTCATTCGGCAGTCTTACCGATTCAACATCTTATCATCATTGCATTATCTCTTCATTTATTTATTTTTGTGAGTATGTGCGCATTTATGTGAGTGTGTGTGCGTATGTGTGCATGCGTATGCGTGCGTGCACGTGAATTTGTGTAAATTTATACTCATTAGTTCACCTAAAACCTAATAAAAATCCCATTACCCTTCACCTTAACTGGATACTTCAGAGCCTCGCCAAAGTTGTGAAGTTCAGAAGGTCAGGATACCAGAGGAAAGGTCAAAGAAATAAATCAAAGTGAAATCCAGCACCAACTAAACACCTCCTGCCACCCACATGGTGGTTACTAGGGGTGTTAAAAAAAATTGATTCGGCGATATATCGCGATACTACATCGCGCGATTCTCGAATCGATTCAATTAAAAAAAATCGATTTTTTTTTTAAATTTTTTTTTTTTTTTTTAAGAGCTCAGAATTGTTCATTCGGTAGTCTTACCGATTCAACGTCTTATCATCATTGCCTTTTTTTTTTTTTTTGTGTGGGTGTGTGAATCGATTTTTAAACTTCCATTTTTAATGGAAAAATATTCAACAAAACCTCTGACTTCGGGTTAGGATTCACACCTTGAGCATGGAAGAATGTTATATGAACGGAACATTAAGCCTTAATATTTTATTTTAATGCTGTTCAAACATGAAACAGATTACAACCTCTATAAGACTGAAATTTCAGATAAATAAATAATACATTTTCATATAAATCTTACACTCTACAAGCTTACTGATTAGTATTTTCTAAATTTGAATGAAAAAAAATCGCAACAATCGACTTATAAATTCGTATCGGGATTAATCGGTATCGAATCGAATCGTGACCTGTGAATCGTGATACGAATCGAATCGTCAGGTACTAGGCAATTCACACCCCTAGTGGTTACCAAACCAGAGTCTTACGCCAACCCCAGAAACCTCTAAATTCCAACAAATTAAGATCTCAAGAGACCAGAGGAAAAAACTAAAGAGAGGAAGGATAGATGAAGCAGAGTGAGGTCCACAGACACCAGCACCCACTGATTCAACGAGCAGTGGGAGGGAGGCGAATTCTGTTTGAATTTCAGTAGATGCTGGTGTGATGGATCTGGCATGCATAAGGACCGCCACCAAAGAGGGGAGCCGTCGACCGTGGCCCAACAAAGAAGGCATGGCGCCCCCAGTATCCCTCAAGCCACGGCAACACCAAAGCACAACCCCCCACGCTCCCCCGGGCGGCCACCGGCCGGAGAGCCAATCCAGACACCCTAAACTCGTGGTGTTCCTCTTCTCTTTCTTAATACGAACACACCTTCCTCCTCTCCTTCTTAACCCGGGCCACGACCAATCCGGTATGGAAGTCATACATTTGATTTGCATGTTTGGTTTGGCCAAAGTTTTACGTCGGATGCCCTTCCTGACACAACCCTCTGTATTTATCCGGGCTTGGGACCGGCACAAGAAAACACTGGCTTGTGCCCCCTCGCGGCTACATTTCTGAAAAATATTTCAACAATACCATAAAAACAATTATAATAATAAATATCGCAAATTCTGTGAGAATACATCATGTATTCATTCTTACACTTTTAACTCATTTACTCCCAATAACGTATAAATACGTTTTTTAATGTTCTAAGTGTCCCAAAGACCTATTTATACGTTTTTTTGTTGTTGTTTTTTATGCTAGAGCATACAGAAGGCTTTGATGCAGCCTCTCAACTGTAAAGAACGGTTGCAGAAATGGTAGTTATTACACAAACGGCCAGCAGGTGGCAGCAGAGCAAAGGAGATCAACCAGGGCTATGTAGAAAAAAAGCTAATTACTTACAATTTTAAATAGATTTGTGAAAACTGATGAAACTTAGCTCTCTTCTAATGCTAATTGCTGCAAAATGGAAACAGATAGAAACATACTTTTTTTCCTTATAAAAGAAGAGACTTTAATCTTTCTTTTGGTAGGTTCCATGCTTTTATAGCTATAGAACACAATATTCTGTGGGCCTTGCAAAATCAGTCAAAATCCAGTAAAACAGCCGGGAGCGAACGGGTCTGCTTCTCTGAAAATGGCTGGGAGTGAATGAGTTAATATGCAAGAGTAAATTGATTTTCAAAGTGTGCCGAACTGAATCGAAAACTTTAACTTTTGAGAGACAAGATGCGAGTCATGGATTTAGTGAAATGTCCCACTTCGAGTGTGAATGTGTTTTTTTTTTTTGTTTTTTTTAATCTGTCCAGTGATTAGCCGGTGAACAGTCCAGCAGGGTGTACTCTGCCTCTCAGCCAAAAGTCAGTTGGGGTCAGGATAAGCTGTATAAAAACACTGACGGGTGGGCATTCTTATTGTACTATGTGCTATGTTATCTATTTTGACAGTATATTGTAAATAACCACACTGTACAATGTGACAAGCCGTCTGCGTGAAAGCAGTTTAAAAGAAAGAAAAGAGATATGGTAAGGAAGACAATTAGAGGGGACAAGAAAAAAGAGCAGGTAAAGGTCCGAAACATGAGAAATACCACAGGACAAATGCAACTAATCCAAGCGGGAACAAATCTATCTCTCTCTCTATCTCTCTCTCTCGCTCTCTCTCTCCCTCCCTCTCTCTCCCTCTCCCTCTCTCCCTCTCCCTCTCTCGCTCTCCCTCTCTCGCACTCTCTCACACACACACGCGCACGACCACACACCTTTTATAATACCTCTCCTACGCTCCAGTGATTAAAGCCTGTGCAAAAACAATCAGTTTGACAACTGCTGGGATTAGAATTCCTTTAAACTACAATTAAATTCATCCTCTTATTCTTGCATGCGGGATTAAACCGTTAATGATATTGATTTTGTTTTTTCTTGTGGGAAAGTAATTTAAGTGATTGGGATGACAACTTGTCAGTGTGAGGGGCATTGTGACACCAGAGATGATTTTGAAAAGTTTTGGTGACTAGAATCTGTCTGTGTCGTTTTAAATATATTTTCATCCACACCAGGATCTGTAACTCTGTCCCTTTAATGCAAAATAAAGTCCCAACAGATTGATCCACTGCTGCCATAAATGTGTGTATGCACTGTATGCAAATGTACAGTATGTACTCTATGTGATGATTCCCATTTAGTGTTGATTCCAACCAAGCCTCCTACCGTTTTGTACATCCAGAATGTGATGTTTATCGAGAGTCCATCCTCCAATGTTGGAAGCGTCCATCTCGTAGCCTTGTAAAACGGCTGTTCTCTTCTCCCACAGAATCAGGTCCAGGCAGGACTCGTATTCAAACCCCACCGACACTAAGAGACAAACCGAGGTCGGGGTCAGTAATTCAGCTGTTTCACGAACATGTGTTCCCACCAAATAAATATTAGTGCGGTCATATCTTAGGTGAGCTCTATCTATCTGCTTATATAGCATCTACTGACTCTTGCAGTTGGTTTTCCAAGGGTATTCATTGTGTGCACGCCCGCTACACACACAGCACACACACAAACACATTTTGATGAGACTTTTGGTCAGAGCAGTCGGCTGTCAGTACAACATTGTAAATGTCAAGAGTGGGAAACCTGCCAAATCGTTGTGCAAACTGTCATACATAAACATAAACATGCAGTACTGAACATTCATGAACCTGCCAGAATTTTCTACCATTTCTATTGTGTGAAAAGACAGTCACATCAGTTTAGTTTTAAAGGTAATTTATTCAAGAAGAGGAAAAGATGGAGAAAACATTTTGAAGTAATATAACTGTCTCCTTATTTGGGGAGTAGCTGCGGATTAAAATAAATGTATAAAACAAAGGAAAACATACAATAATGCTGTAGCATTATCAAATACCGGTTATATAAGTTTCATAATTGATAAGTCTCTTAACACAACTGTATATAATATCCATCTTTGTAATGCGGAATGATTAACAAAATAATGTCTTGCATCTTTTTTCTTTTTTTTTTTTTTTATCTTACGAAGGTTAACAATTTAATTCAATATTTTTATATTGATTTATTCATAATAGTAATTGAAATGCATTATGCAGACTCAAAAGGAAAAAAAATCTTGACCTCTTTTTTTGTAAATTGCATATAAATGTGACTACCTGTATAGTCAGCAAACACAGAGTCACAGAACAGTCAACAGAACAGGAATTTAAAGCTGCTCAATGTAGGAAATTGAATTTCAAATCGCTATTGCCACTTCTGGCCTAAAAATGAAACGGCACACTCCCTTCTTCACATACACATTGCGCGCATGACGTCACATTCGCAGAAAATTTGAACACAAATCCAATTTGAAAACTATTGGCTACAGTCTTGCAGGAGTACCTACTGTGAACAGCTAAGGTGTTAATCTGCTAATTATAAGATGTTTGAGTCATAAATGGCCAAATACAATGGCTATTGCAAAGATATTTTGGGACAAATTGCTATATAGGGCAGCGTTAAAATGATCATTGCGGAGTTGGTCACTTTTTTACTTGCGACTGCCACTTTTGGCCTAAAGCGTAACTGCAGCCACTGAGTTAAGCTTGTGCATGGCGCCACTCCACCGCTCCCCCACCCAAGAAACACTGACATGTTCGCCCTAAACACTCCACACTGAAGGGAAGATACAAGCTGATAAGCACAGTTGGAGTAAAAAAAAAAAAAAAAAAGGCAGCGCACTGAGTACTCATTTGGGCATTGGTGGAGCATGCATGATGTAGAAAAAGCTTTATTATTACCTTTTTGAACTCCACAATGCATCTTTAATGTAATGTGAAGTTGTTTTTGGTTGTTTGTTTGTTTTTTTTAAACAATGTAGTGTTCATTTCATCGCATTCATTTAAGAAATTTGTAGTGGTCAGCATCTTGGTGTCCCAACTGGTGCTAATGTTGGACGCTGGAGTTTATAAAAGATCCGAAACAATCACACGTTCACTGTTTTCCATAACAACGCACGGACAATCCGTAACATTTGGCAGCTCTGATGTCATCTTTATGCAGTCATAAGGTGTTTTTCCACCACTGGAAATTTTGGAGAACTTTTCAGTTTACCTTGGAAAAATTCAGTTCTCGCGTTTTTCCACCAACAACAATTACCAGGGTAATTAAATTCCCCAGGGGGCACCCAAGTACTATCTCAGCAGCAGGGTTTTCCTGAGCCAGGCAGGAACTTTGAGGGGGCGGGCTCCAGTGGCCAAGGCTGATTGGTCAAATTTGGGGGCGTTGTTTTTACATCGGCTGGCCTCAATCAAACTCATTTGAATTAAATACTGAGAACTTGAAGACGCTGTGGAAACACAATTCTAAACTCCCTGCTGAACTTTTACAACCAAGAACTCTCTTTACCCAGAACACAAGGTTCCTGGGCTTGTTGGTGGAAAAACAGCTAGATAGATAGATAGATAGATAGATAGATAGATAGATAGATAGATAGATAGATAGATAGATAGATAGATAGATAGATAGATAGATAGATAGATAGAAAGAGAGAAAGAGATAAAATTGCATGTCAGAAGTATATATATATATATATATATATATCCATTCAAGGGCAACTCTGCATGCAACCGTCAGTTGTCCATCCCTGATATAGCTAATTTAAAGACAAAGCAAAAAACAAAAACTTTTAGTAAGAAACCAACTGCCTTACCAACTGCCTCTGATAGTCCATAAACTCGTTGGCCAAAAGCATCGGTCTTGTCCCAAATGAAGGTGTAAGAAAGATTTGGCTGAGCTGGAAACCATTTTTGGAAGAGACGTCCCACCACGGCCACCATTAGATGAACCTGAAGAAGGGATTAAGTAGTTTATGTTTTCCTTAACATATTGTCATAAATAACATTTCATATCTCACCTTCATCAGGTTAAACGGTATCGATGACTGTGTCATGGTGATTTTGAGGACTGGTTTATATCCTGCAGCTCTTGAACTCAGGTAGATCAGGTTGAGATAACTGCCAGGGATTGCGGTTTGTTCTTGTAAAACCTGCAGATTAAATTACAATATATATATACATGAAATTAGCACCATAAATGAATCGGAGGGGTGATTATATTTCTAAGATGACTCTTATTGACATCCTAGTTTGCTCTTATCATGGTGGTGATGATGATGGCTGTGTATAAGAATGTTATAAAAAACAAAAAACAAAAAAAAACTTCACTGATATATGCACACTGCAATTAGCTTGCAGTTAGCCCAGGGTCTACACTACCCCAAAAGTCACCTGGGATAGGCTCAACTTACCGTTGACCCAAATGAGGATAAACAATATGGGAAATCTGAAAACGGATGGATGGATAGATGGATGGATGGATGGATGGATGGTCATAAAGCTAATCAGGCAGTCGGTGAAGGTGACTCAAGACTGGAGGAAGAATATTAGATGATCTGCCATGGATTTAAATGAACACATATTGAGAGTCAGCCATGTTTAGTTAATTTTTGGTTGAAAACATGGTCAAGTCTGCTGGTAATGAAATCTGGCTGCACTTGAAACATCCTTTCAAGTAATGTCTCCTAAACAGCAGGGGTGAGTCCTCACCTGTGCTACATCTTTGAAGGCATGTTCTAGTACATATTTTATCAGGTGCACCTGCAGGTGAAGGACAAGCAGGAGGGCTGCTTTGATTTAGATCATGACACGCAGCATACCAACACCCGCTTGACCTGCTGATGTTCACGGCGACTTTCATATCCATTCGTTTTAAATGTCCTACATTTTCATTTTACTGTGATGACTATCATTTTTACTCAATGCTCTAAAGGACAGGGGCTATGCAACATAATGAGTGTTTTGTGCATCCTGTATGTGCGTATGTTTAATCATGCAATTAGCTACTTCATTGTATGTGTACATTTTCCTGAGTCCAACGCCATCAGCAGGAGCTCTGGATGTGACCTTGTGTTGAACCTGAAGGGCGTGAGCAGTTGGCAACCATAAAAACAGAGTAAAAAGAACGAATTGGGATGTCAATGGTGGGACAGTTCAGAGCTGTTGGAATGTGAGAGCCGATGAATAGAATCTAACAAAGCCACTGAGAAAGTGAGGAACAAAAACATAATACATGCACTAAGCAGCAGCGGCTCAACCAAAAGGGCTTTGGAATGGAGGGTCACTGCTTGAGTCTCGCTGCAAGGTGAAATTTAGATTTTTTCTGATGTCACACATACGTCACAACATTAAAAACATCAGCTGAAATGACACATGCTAACAACAAATAAGCAAAATTAGGGTGTTTCCATTATTGGAGCTGTATGTTAAAATTAGTGTTGTTCCGATACCGATACTGGTATCGCCAGAGGCGCCGATACTGCATTAAAACCGTGGTATCGGTATCGGTGAGTATACTCACAAGTAACATGCCGATACCATTCATTCCAACGCTAATATAGAATATTTGGATGCAGCATCTTGTGTCTTGCTCGTGCACGACATTCACTGATATGTGACATGTTCACTGCATGCCATCTAAGATATCCTATTGGCCCTCGAATGCTCTGAACCAACAGCAGGACAGCTTTTTCATGTTGAGGAAAATATAACCTTAAGTATCGGTATGGTATCGGGATCGGCCGATACTGCAAAGCAGGGTATCGGTATCGGGGGCCAAAAAAACGGTATCGGAACAACACTAGTTAAAATGTACATTCTTGCTATTTTAAAAGTTGATGGCATACAGTATTACCATCATGTCCCAATCAATGCAATCTGTCAGACTACAAGTCACCTACTGTCAGTAGATAGTAAACATAACTTCACAGAACTCAAACTATTACTAAAAGCTTCATCATCATCATCATCATCATCATCATCATGCTATCTCCACCCACATGTATGCAGGAAGGAAAGTGATCACAATTCTATCATCAACAAAGCAGGTTTGCGGCATTGATGTGGAAGGGCTGAAGTGAAATTTGTTTTCAATCCGTCACAGAACTCACACAAGCTCACAATCTAGCTATTGGTTTAGGGATAAAACACATGTGGACACCACAATCATCAAAGTTGCCCATTCTTGATCTATTTTGATTACTGTACATCTGCTAGATTTTTTTTTCCCTACTGTACTGGTGCCTTTTCATTAGCTAAATATTTCGTGTGTATTGCAGATCCATTACATCCGCTTTTAGACTGGCCTTTTCACCACCCTCCTCTCCACTAATGGATCCAGTGCCACCAAAGCTAAAGAGCAGCTTCCCATGTGCTTTTGATCAACAATCGTCTGACGCGTTCTTCCATGTGTGCACGAACTATTCTGCTCCAACTTCACACAGGAACTCACATATACACACGCCTGTCAAATAAAACTAATTATGGAGCACCGGCTCAGATGGCCTTTTTGCATGTTCTTGCTGAGCTTGTATGGTTTTCGTTGAGGACTTTGGCTTCCTCCCACATTACAAAAACATACATGTTAGGTTCATTGAAGGCAATTTTCTTTAGGGTGAATGTGACTGGTTGTTTGTTCTTAATTCTTACTCCGCCTATCGCCCAAAGTCAGCTGGGATAGACTCCAGCTCACCTAATAAAGACAAGTGGTGTAGAAAATGGATGGCTGGATAGTTTTTTTGACCCTATAAAAGCATACAGAGGTTTGATCATCTGTTTCAAATGGTTGTGTGGACAACCTAACACAAGAAGATGGTGAAGTATACACATTCATCAAGTTCTTTTGGTTTCATTCCCTCAACCCCATTTGCACCCACACAAGCAGCATAACCCTTCCTTTATGTCGACTTTCCTTCCTCTTACATACGTTCTTGCACATAATACATAGTGAGGACCAAAATACGTCTTTATCCAACTGAATGTGTGGACAACCTAACACAAGAAGATGGTGAAGTATACACATTCATCAAGTTCTTTTTGTTTCATGCCCTCAACCCCATTTGCACCCACACAAGCAGCATAACCCTTCCTTTATGTCGACTTTCCTTCCTCTTACATACGTTCTTGCACATAATACATAGTGAGGACCAAAATACGTCTTTATCCAACTGAATGTGTGGACAACCTAACACAAGAAGATGGTGAAGTATACACATTCATCAAGTTCTTTTTGTTTCATGCCCTCAACCCCATTTGCACCCACACAAGCAGCATAACCCTTCCTTTATGTCGACTTTCCTTCCTCTTACATACGTTCTTGCACATAATACATAGTGAGGACCAAAATACGTCTTTATCCAACTGAATGTGTGGACAACCTAACACAAGAAGATGGTGAAGTATACACATTCATCAAGTTCTTTTTGTTTCATGCCCTCAACCCCATTTGCACCCACACAAGCAGCATAACCCTTCCTTTATGTCGACTTTCCTTCCTCTTACTTACGTTCTTGCACATAATACATAGTGAGGACCAAAATATGTCTTTATCCAACAGAATGAGGACATTTTTGTGAAGTGAGAACATTTTGGCCGGTCTTCACTTTGCAAAACCTCTTTTTGAAGGTTGGTTTTAGAGTTTAGGTTTGAATTGGGTTATGGTTGGGGTTAAGGTAAGGGTCTAGGAAATGCATTATGTCAATGGATGTCCTCACAAAGATATATGTACAAGGATGTGCGTGGGTGCCTATCAATCCAGAACAAAGCTTGATACATTTAGCATCTTAAATAAAAAATAGATTTCCAACAACTTAATCTGGACTGGGAAAACAAATCAACCTTCGTATTTATTAATGCAGTATTAAGATCTCTATTTTTATATAAGACAGCTCTCATCTAGTGAAGGTTAAAAAAACAAAAAAACAAAAACATACTCATCATTATCACATTGTCTTAATGTGAGCACTGCTAATAAAAAAATAAATAAAAAAATCTGTTAGGATCGTTTTTGATGAATGCCAGTGAAAACGCTTGTAGAAAACAGTTTAAAGAGAAGGAAGACAGTAATGCTTACAAAAAACAGACATGACAGATGTCTGCAGTGAATATTTTTCACAATAAGAACACAACCTTGAGTTACTCTGAGCCTGTTTTTTTTTTTTTTTTTTTTTAATATTCATTGGAAAGTCAACACCATATGCTGAAAAAACGATAAATGTCATCATGTTGATGCACTGTTGGGCATGCACGCATGATGGATGAAGCTAATTTGTTGCTCTTCATTAACATTTAAATGTGATCACTTTAAAATGTCAGATTTGTGCACAGCGAGAACCACATGGTTGCCCCATATGCACATCTAGCCTCCTATTGAATATTTCTGACCTGGGTTTCTGGTATGATGGGACCGTCCTCAGGTGAACTTCTGTAGAACATTGACAGCGGGGGTGCGACAATGACAGGACTGGGTCTGACAAAACCACTCAGGTCACAGCTGGGAATGTCATTCTCCTCCTGAAACAGACGTGCGTCAGTCAGATTTGCCCATTAATAATCATCACTTCACTATTTATGCAACAGTGATGCGACAATAACATACATAAATACAATGTATATGAGATGTGTCAGTAAAGTTCCAGGACTGCCGTCCCACAAGGATCCATTTCAGAATTTCAAATCCAAACTACAAATGTTCCCAAGAGTCTAATGTTCTCCCCCAAGTCTTTTCTGTCACACTTTAATGCAACACAAATGCTGTCCGATCACGTTAACAAGAATAATAGCGTTTATGTAACCGCTTTGCTGTCATGGGTTTTGCATGTCATTTTAACTAGCAACTCTTTCTATTAGGCATAAGCTGTTTGTGTTCATGTTCTTAGTCAATGTAAATCACAGATTTTTCTTAATATATTGTTATATTAGTTTCAATAACAATCTGGATTTTAATGAACAAACCACTACAATGGCAATATCTTTTTTTTTTGCAGTGTAGATGAAAACATTTTTTTCTTAAAAAATAAATAATAAATAAAAAGCTGTGTACAGTAGAGTGTAAACTGAAAGCATTGATGTAAAGCTTCTTTTGTACTTGGCAAGCCACTAACGAACATGGACACAGCTCACCTTCTTCATGGCCAGAGTGTCCATCACGTAGAATACATTCCAAGGCACCCACACAGTTCGGTACTGGGTCAAGAACGGCGCACGTTCAAAACTTAATGTCAGGGATGCTCCACCATTGGCCAGTAAATCAAACCTGCACATTGAATATGAACATAATTCAAATGAAAAACATATTTTAAATAAACCTCTTTCAGGTGAATTTGAAAATATGAAAACTTGGAGCTTTCATCTACGGAAATATAAAGAATCAGATGAGTAATAGCAAAACATGCATTTCACTCTTACTAAACTTTGCATGCATTTGATTATAAAATTGTATGATTATGAGAGCATGTGTTGTGGGATCATTGATTTTGATACATAATCTAATTGTGTCCCCAATACTACAATTTAATGTTCATTTTTTTTTCCAAGGACCTCTTCCCATTCTGCCAAACAAATGTGGCGTATAAGCCAGTAAAACATAAACCAGATTACAAACAATAATGCAAACACATCTCTGGCTTTCACATTAATACTGTTCATGTTTCATGAAACAATAAGTAAAAACGTGGCCTGCACTTCTTAAGCATTGAACTTAGACATTATATTAATGAATAACACATACACACGCACACATACACACACTTCTTCAGCTGATGTGCTTGACAGTAATATAATGCAACATCGTCACAAAGTGTGATAAGAAAGCATGAGCAGCCTCACAACTGAAACAAGGTGACTTTTAGCTACTGTAACACCGCTAAGCCTTCTAAGTATATTATCGGTTTGCGTCTCCAGTCTTTTCAAGTGCAATCCATTTTAGCTTTCTTTTTCAAATTGGTGGCGGTTTACACACACACACATCTCAAGAGAAACCAGCTGATAACTACCTAAAGTGAAAATATATGTAAATCACTTGGTGATTGCATTTCTGATTTTGAGGATCAAATACAGGCTCATTTGTCTCAGAGATGAATGCATAGCTACACATGAAATCCCTTATATTAAGGTGAAGATTATGCAATATATTATATGTTTATATACGCACATGCCGTCTTTGCGTGTAACAGTGTATCCGTGTTCAGGGTAGTGGACAAATGACACATTGACTCCAATCAGCGGTGTTCCATCTGCTGTCAAAAGCTGACCCCGGATTATTGACACCAAGCTGGAAAAAAAAAAAAGACATCAAAATATTATTATTTGCTGAACATGAGCTTGGACTGCATTTTTAAAAGGCTGCTTTCTTATAATTCACATTTTTTTATGTAAATGCATCAAAACATAGATTTTGGGAAAACATTTTGCATTGTTTCTTCAATCCATGGGATCTCAATTTTAACCTGTACAGATATCACTTTACATAATCAATGAAAATTACATATATTTGCAAACGTGAAGTTTATTGTAAAAAAACAAAAAAAAAAAAAAACATATTTTGAAGCTAGCTCTTTACAGGAATATGTTAACTAATGAGAATTGATGAAGAAAGTAAAACTTTGGTTTTAACTGATGTGTTTGACTAAGATTTTGATGAATGCCTGTGGACGCTTTCACAATAAAAGAACAGTAGTCCATGCAAAGTCAGTGTAGTCAGTTGAAACTTCAATACAACCAGAAGCCATACTTATTAGTCCTATTCCATTAGAGGGAAATACAACAAAACATTACTTGAAAGGACAACGGTTGAGGAAAATGCTGAGTTGACCTTTTTGTAACACTGTTAAACTTTGCTGAATCATGCACATACACGATTGCATATATTACACCACATGAATTTGTAATGTCTATAGTTTTTATATTGGACATTAATCTGTCAGAAATTCAAAATTTATTCCACAGGTTGAAAAACTCAATTAGCACTAGTGAAAGTTTTCTTTGATTTAATGCATTATATTAACGATACTATTACTAAACTATGGATATTCAAAAATGGCCCCAAGTCTTTTGCAAATGAACGATCTCAATTGATCTTTCATGGACTACTCATAGTATAAGTGCAGTTTCATTACGACAGTGCAGAGCTACAAATAAAATAGGGCAATGCAAAATGTGTTTCTAATCTACCTGCTTTTTTTTTTCAACAGTGCCATATGGTCCATGACATAGAGATACATTTCGAAAAGAATGGAATTTACTGAGATGATGATGATGATGATGATGATGATGATGATGTGCTAACAAGACTCACAGTTTAGCGCGTATTACTACAACTGGATGAGGAGCCAGTTTCATACCTTTTATTGAATGGACTGTCACCAGATATGACATGAGTGGACTCAGGACCAAGGAGGAAGTAGATGCGTTGGTAGAAAGACCTGGCAGCCTGAAAGCATTATGAAAATCAATAAAAATCCATGAACAAAAACAATGCATCCAAGAAACATCAACGCTTCTAGTCTTCATTGTGAATTACATGATGTTCAATTCAATTAGGAATAAATGTAATGTTTGGCTGTCCAAACCTGCTGAGGAGCCAGTGAAGAGGGGGATTGGTTAAGTACTTCCACTGGGTCAGGTGATCCTTTGCAGTACAAGTGGTTCTGACACGAAGGCTGCAGACAACAGTCTGGATCCATACAATCAGTCAAGCCATCTGAAAAATAACAAAAAGTTATTTTACAAACCTTGAGAACAGTTTTGGACTTGGGAATTATTAGCTGAAGTGTAGGACGATGTCAGACAAAAGTTCAAGTTGGTTAACGGAAGCGTTGGGAGGAAGAATGGGACAAGAAGCAATAAGAAGTAATGAGGGATGGTGATGGGAATTAGGAATAGTTAGCAATCCAGCAAGAACAAAGGAATGGCAATCTGGAATAAGGAGTGGATTACATGAAGCAGGCGAAGAGTAAATAAGATGAATCTACGGATAGAAAGAGTTATGTCAGGTCATTAAATCTGAACTGCTATTTTATCCCTGTGAGTTTAAAAAAGCCAAGTGTACAGCTGCTAACTACCATTAAGCTTACATACACACACTCACAAAAATACCCAACCTCTCCCAGGCTCATCTATCTTTTCACTCTTTTGTTACCTTCATGTTGTTTCTCCAGGTCTTAAAATATCTGCCACAATCCCATTCAATGGAGTCATGGCTCTTGGCTTTAATGTTGTGGTTTAGAGTAGCAGCAGCTGCTGTTTATTTTCATTTATTTCAGTAGAAATTTATGTCTACTGTTTATGACTAAAGACTTTCTTTGAAATAACTTTATGTTTTCACAAGTTCATCTATCTTGCAAGGTTACAACATGCCCAAACCAATACACAGGCTAGTCCCATGCAGAAGAATTGGTCCTCATAACATGAAGTGTTTCAGTACCTTAGGGTTTTTTTTTGTTGTGCAATATGTTGTATTCGTATGATATGTTACATTTTGTCCATTTCAAATTCCCATTTCCAAGCGCAGCAATTTATCGCTGTCCCATTGGGAGCAAACAACTTGGAAATAAATCTGTGTTTGACCTTCTGCAACATGCCTCCAATTCCATTTATTCACATAATTGTTCAGTAGACAAATATTTTTCATTCATTTCACTCCGTATGTGAACATACCTCCTTCATTGTCCTTGCCATCAGTACAAAGGGTTTCCATGGCTACATGACATCCTGCTCCTCTCCATCCTGACTGACAGATGCAGTGCCAGCCACTAGCCTCTAGGGTGCATCTCCCATTGTTGTTGCAGAGACCTGGACAACCCTCTGGGCAGGGCAAAAAACACATTTCCAGAGTGAGAGCAGCATGAGTGGGACGGGATCACGGATGGCCAGTAGGGTGTGAAATAGGCTTCAACCAATATACATTTTGGAAAGTTGGTGGAAATGGTAAATCACTATGTGAAAGATGAGAGTGTTTCCCTCACCTCAGAAAAGCCAGAGAAACTGCACTAAGGTCATCACGGGAAAATGAAATCAATTCAAAGAACGACCTCAAGGTGCATTGGCAGCTCCTTAAAGTATGATATTGGCACAGTGAAGATTTGATATATACTGTTGGGCCAAATCCTCCTACAACACGCCAAAGGTGTGCTTTGATCCTTAAAAATACACAAAGTTACCCATACTTGCCAGAGAAATTGTCTGTATAAATAATAATAATAATAATAAAAAATAAATTGACAATTGACATAAAAAATGGCTCGGGTTTACAAATGTATAAAAAATATATACTGTATGTACATCAATGAATAGAATATGACATGTTTAAGTATTAGATACATTAAAAAAAGAAGGTATAATTAGGTAATAATTATGTATTATGTATAATAATTATGAATGAGCAATTCTTTGTGTAAAAAGATTTGTCGAGCAACCATATTATAGGAAAGTACTGTATACATATTGACAACGTATATAACAAACATTACATTTCAACTTCCTAAATCAAAAAGTCCATTCCATAATCTGGTTTGATTTGCATCGTTTTAATTTCACATCTGCTTTACGTAATTTATAAACATCCCTACATGAGTAGTTCCTAGGAGCTAAGTTGTCTAGGGCTTTATGCCCCTGGCAGGGTAACCAATGGGGTATATGCCACGGAAGAGGTGGGACTGTTTTTGTACATCAGCTTTGGTTCCGGTTCGGTTTGCGACGTGTGGGCTGCGTCAAAATACTTGTGCTTCCGACTTTGTGCCCCTCGATTGCGCGTCCGCAACCCGGACCGGAACCAACTCATGTGTAAAATCATGGAAGTCGGAAGTCCCGCCTCTTCTGTGGCATATACCCTATTACAAAGGTCCTAGGTGAGGGTCCAGACAAAGCATGACTCAAGAACCCTCTATGATGAGGAAAACCTTTGCCCAGACACTGGTCACCATGGGCCCCCTCGGTTTCCAAGCCTTGAGGTTGGTAAACACTTGCACATAAGGAGACCGGCCAGGCACAGCCCAAAGAGGCAATGTGGGTCCCCCTTCTCACCACCTTTGGGAGTGGCCAAAGGGGTTCTTGTCGGTCCGATCACCGGCTAATGAAGCTGGCTGTAGGGACGTGGTATGTCACGTCTCTGGCAGTGATGGAGCCCGAGCAGATATGCGAGATTAAGAAGTTTTGACTATTTATAGTCTGACTTGCCTCCAGACATAGCTTGGGCTCTGGTACCAGTCTTCTTTAAAGGGGTTGGACTTTATTCCATTCTGGAGTTGCAGGAGTGGGCATACTTATTTTTGTGTTCGCCTGTAAATTGGGGTTCAACTCAATGGACAAGAGAGTACCATCCCTTTGTGCCTGTACACCAAACAGCACCTCAGAGTACACGATCTCTGTGGCTTCCTTGGAGGGGGGTATTGGAGAGTGCCTCCTCTGGAGACTCCATAATTTTATTAAGGGACTTCGCCCATGTCTGTTCAATGACTCCCAGTGGTGTTTTGTTATTGGACTTATGTGCTGGATATGGATGGATGGATGGATGGAAGGATAACATATAAACAGTATTTAGGGTGACATGAATCAGTGTATTTTCGGCACACTCTCACATCACCCTAAACCTTTATATTTTCACGTCATATAATTGTACAGACATCGATCCATCCATTATCTACCGCTTATCCGGGATCGGGTCGCAGGGGTTAGCAGTGAAGCCCAGACTTCCCTCTCCCAAGCCACTTCAACCAGCTCCTCTGGCAGGATCCCAAGGCATTCCCAGGCCAGCCGAGAGACATAGTCTCTCCAGTGTGTCCTGGGTCGACCCCGGGGAACCAGATGCCCGAGCCACCTCAGCTGGCTCCTCAATGCGGAGGGGCAACGGCTCGACTCTGAGTCCCTCCCGGATGACCTTCCTTCCTTCGCCTTTCGACTCAACTCCTTCTACATCACAACAGACCGATACAGAGTCTGCATCACTGCAGACGTGGCACCTGTCGATCTCTCGCTCCATCCTGCCCTCACTCGTGAACAAGACCTCAAGATACTTGAACTCCTCCACTTGGGGCAGGATCTCAAGCGGAGAGGGCACTCCACCGTTTCTGACTGAGAACCATGGTCTCGGATTTGGAGGTGCTGATTTTCATCCCAACCGCTTCTCACTCAGCTCCGTATCACTCCAGCGAGAGTTGGAGATCACGGCTTGAAGAAGCCAACAGCACCACATCATCAGCAAAAATCAGAGATGCAATTTTGAGGGCACCAAACAAGACCCCCTCAACGCCTCTGCTATGCCTCGATATTCTGTCAATAAAAGTTATTAAACAGAATCGGTGACAAAGGGAAACCTTGGCGGAGTCCAACCCCCAATGGTAATGCGGTAATGTGGACCAAACTCTGACAGCCCGTATCAAGGGGGGTCGGTACCCTGTACTCCTGAACCACCCACCACAGGACCCCCAGGGGGACACTGTTGAATGCCTTCTCCAAGTCCACAAAGCACATGTGGACTGGCTTGAGCGATGCTCCATGTGCCCTCAAAGATCCTGCCGAGGGTGTAGAGCTGGTTTACTGTTCCGCAGCCAGGACAAAAATAACACTGCTCATCCTGAATTCAAGATTTGACCTCCCCACGGATTGTACAGACAATTTAAATATAAATAAATTATTAAGATGTAATAAATATAAATATTCTGCATGCAGTTTAGTTATGTAAAAAACACAACAACGCAAGTTTTAAATGAAGAAAAAATACATGTTGGTTTGTGAGCTGGTCTTACTTACATCATCAGTCTTGTGTTACGTTGCACCAAGTAAAGTTTTAACCTCCAAGCTTTTAATTCTAAGTTGGGTATATTTATACAGAAGATGTTGGTTTTATTGCAAATTGTGCCACTTTTTGGTGTTCAACTTGACTTGGTGGACTGGAGATTTAATTGCAAATATATGTAAAAGCTTAACTAAAAATTAGCACTGTATATGTAATGTTATTGCAATAGTTCCAATTCATTCCAGTTACCTTGCAAATTTGATTATTGATTGCTGTAAGAGTTAGGCATAAATAATGATAGATTAGTAATGTAGAAAAAAAATGCATGCATTTTGTATTTTGATTCAAATTCACCTGGGGAAAAAACTGCAGGAAACCATTGGACATCTTGGTAATAAGGCCCATATACTGTGATGTGACATTTATTTATAAAACACCTGTCTTCAAAAACCCATATTGGTTCAAGCCCAATGTGTGGAAAAACATGTTCCTATGTAAACCAACAAATGAGCTTTAAGCCTGATAGGCAATTTAATGACAAAGAAGACAAATTGATTAAACCACATGTGAGACAAAGACTGAAACGTTGTAGTTTCACATGAACCACATGGATAGCCTGCAAGTCAAATCTTACATGCACTGTATAGCTTTCAAATCAAATTATTTGTCAAATCATTATCCATCCATCCATTTTCTTAGCTGCTTCTCCTCATAAGGGTCGCAGGAGTTCTGGAGCCTATGCCAGCTGGGTTCGGGCAGTAGGTGGGGTACACCCTGAACAGGTTGCCAGCCAATCCAGGGCATAAATCATTATTAAATCAGGTTATATTATATGCCGATAAAACACAATATGGCAATGGGGCACTGAAAAACACACAAAAAAAATAAAAGTTTTAGGGATATTAGAGTAAAAGTGAAGTTTTAAACCTAAAAGCGAGATCAGCAATTTACCTTTCTTTAAAATGAAGGTCATTTGCTTCATCAATACTGTTTCCTTTCGAATTAGATTAATTTATGACAGTGGGTTAGGTGGACAAATCCCATTTGAATCCATGTGAAAACACAACTGGCAAAGACAGCCACATACAATCTAATGATGGCCATATGGTTGGGAATGCATGCCTACAAGTATAAAGACTCTACTGGATGCCTTTGTGAAGCATTCCATTATTACAGACTACACAGAGAGGCCAGTTTTCAAAGTAAGAACTTACAAAAAACAAAACAAAAAAACAAACAAAGTCTTGCTGAAGAAACAGAAATGAGGAATGGAGCTTTGGGTAAAGAATGTTGGAGACATAGGACAGAGCAGCGTGAAAATAATCTAAAGACGGAGGGACAGCAAGTGGCTAAATCAACACAAACATATACATCAGTTTCCCGAGTGCAAGACAACAGTGGCACATTTTACATCGCGTTGTCTGTGTTGTGTGTTTGAGTATTATTAGAAAAGCCCCATTCCTAACCAGGAAAACAAAAAAGGATGATTAAAAGACAATCACACAATAAATACATACAAATAGCATAAGGAACATCAAAATGGTGAAACAAAAATAAATAAATAAATAAATAAATACAATTACATGAAAGAGAAAAACTAAAACAATCCAACGTAGCGTTCGAAGTGTTTGTACTTTGGGACATTCAAACCTGTTAATAAGCCTTTGACATTAATAGATTACCTTTATATCCTGAGAAAAGGAGAGGGCACGAGGAAGAGAGGGAGGAAAATTAGGGAAAACGTAAATTGAACAAAAGCAGCTAAATACACTTGGCAATGAACAGATAGATGGAAGCTTCAGGCAAAATAAGAGGACAGCAGGAAGAGCTGGGATCATGGGAGTGCAGTGAAATAAAAATTGACAGAGAAAGACGGACAGTCCCTATATCTGATGTAGGCATTTTTACACAAAGAAATATACAGTATAAACACAACACTTTTGCGTTTGCTCCCATTTTTCATGCACTCAGCTAAAAAAAATATAAGACTCTTTTCCATGCACACAACATGCCTATTTCTTATAAACGGCGTTCACGAATCTGTCTAAAGTCATGTTTGTGAGCATCGTTGCTCCATCCACCTCTCAGGTGTGGCATGTCAAGATGCTGATTTGGCAGTGTGATTTTTGCCTAAGTGTGCTATATAAACTACCCACAATAAATTTTAGTTTATTGTACTGGGGCTCTGGGGGTGCGGGCACGTTCAGAAAACCACTTGGTATGTGTTTCGACTACCATTTGCCTCACACAGTGCAAAACATCTCCCTTGCATAGAACTGATCTGCTTGTTGATTGTGCTCTGTAGAATGGCTTTAATAGCTGTGTCAAATAGTTGGACACTGGCAGTGCATAATCATGCTGTAACAAAGTGATGGTGATAGACGAATAGCACGACAGACCTCAGGATCTTGTCATAGTATATTTGTGCATTCAAAATACTATCAATAAAATTCATACGTGTTCATTGCTCACAACATAGCATAACCCCACTGCATGATAAGCCACTCGATTCACAGTGTGGACATTAGCGCACCCCTTGCCCATGCGTTACAATTGCCATGTGAGAAAAACGATATTCAATTCATGGGTAAAGGTTCTGGTGGACATTTCTGCAGGCAGCATGTCAATTCAGTGCTCAAAACTTGCAACATTTGTGGCATTGTGTGATAAAAATGTACATTTTAGACCCGCTGCACATGGCACAAAGGACAAACCCGACTGGAATTGGCCATCACCAAAACAGAAAGTTGCCGAGTCACGTTTGCACAATGAGTGACTTTATCTACTGACTCGCTTTGACAGAATTCTGCAATCCTCTTGAGAGTTTTACAGTTGCTCATACAATATATTGTACCACATCATGTTTATTAAATCATAAAGCCGTAGGGTGTTGGTTAAGGAATAGTTGGCTACTACAAAGAGAAGAAGTGAGAATAAACCAAAGGGTGTTGATATTTTGAGAGGCTGCCTCACCCCCATTAACAGATTCTTAACCAGCGCATGGCTCACATGCATTTTGGTAACAGAGATTGTAAAAGCTTGGCTATTTCATCCACCGTTACCAATTAAATTACATGCAGTATTTTTATGGCTTGGCGGTGGCAGAGATGTATTTTGTGCAAAGCTTATGTATAAATTTTGACTGGCTGTTACATCTGTGACACTGTAACACAGCGGCTTTCAATCGTCGCAAGACCAGTGTCCGACCACAAAATGGACTCATCCGGTGAGGGAAATTGTATTGACAGATTTGTGAACAATACTTCAGGAAAATAAGCCTTTTGTGTGCAAGGAAAAAGTGTTAGATCTTCAAGTTCAGCTCATGGAAAAATGGGAGCAAAAACAAGTTTTGAATTTATTTATTTTTTGCTTAGTTTATGACCTATTCCTAGGCAAAGAGTAATGAAAAAACAAAAAAGAAAATATTGAATAACTTTCAAAACATTTTTTCGACATGGAAAATTGCTCAGATAGATGTATAATAATCAAATAGGTAAGGCCCCTATCAAGTCCTAAAAGCTGTTACTTGTACTAATATAAAAAAACAACATATTCTGAATAAATAAAAATACATAAAAAAAATAAATAAAAATTTTATGATGCAGTTCAGTGCGCCTAAAAGCTATTTAAATACCATTTATCATTCTAGAATCAAAATTGGCTAACATTAATACTGGCACAAAAGACAAAAGTGCAGTCCTATAAATGTTTTGTAAAAAAACAAACAAGCGTGCAATTGACGGCTTTAGCAGCAAATCCAACTGTTTCAGTGTGATTACGCTAGTTGAAACTCATTCACACAGACGTGGGCGAAGAGCAGAGCATCACAACATAAGAGGGATAGAAGGGTAAATAAAGCTTAGAGCAAAAACAAACAATAGCAGGGCCAAGATTTCATCAACTATATCAGAAAATTAATAGTGTTTGCGCAATAGTGCGCTTGTCTGAAGAAATGAAATATTTGCCATGACTACCCCAGGCTAGTGTAAATAAATATTACATTACTCCACATTAAAAAATACATCAAGATTAGGGATGGGTACCGAAGACGGTACTTTTTGTGGTTAGGACCAATTTGGGTCGGTACTTCCGAGCACCGATTCACGTAAAATCCAACAGTGCCATGTTTCGGTCCTGAAACACGTCTGTCAAAGTTGTGACTGTACGGGACTGGAAGAGTTAGCGATTTTCCATGGCACACTTGAACGCAACATTATACGTGCGCCAGCGTACTGATGTCACACACTTGTGCAGGACTTCACGCACTAAAATTTACTTGTTGTTCATGACAAAGAACTTTGATTCACAGTTTGTTTTTTGTTTTTTAATATTTACTTGCATTTTTTTTTTTATTATACTTCAGTAATTGTAAAATGTTAAACCTTTATTTTTACTATTCCTCTCTGGCTCATTAGAATGAAATGTATTTTATTTTTTTATTGCTTTATAAGTTTTATATATTGATTTTTAACAAGATTTTATTATTAAATAAAAAATTATAAACATTTACTACCACCCAAAATAAACAAAATAAATAATAAATATAATTTAACAAATAAAAAAAAAATAAAAAATAAAAAATAAAAAAAGAGAGAGATTACACAAGTACTGAAAATTGGTACTGTTAAGTACCAGTATCGATTCCCAGATACCGAGTATTGGAACAGTGCCAGTTCAAATTTGAAAGGTACCCATCTCCAATCAAGATAGTCCTAGTCTAGTTTCGTCTAGATGGCCATTTTCAGCAAAGGCAGAGTGAAAACACAGAGGGCCAAGTCCACTAAGATTGCACCGTGTTCACTGATGGAGCCATAAATTGCTCTCCATTTGCACCCAGTTTGCTCCATCTTAACGTCCTATTGACATAGCATATTGCTGTAATTACTGTATATTAACAGCTCAAACATGCCCACAAAGGTTGACAACTGAGTGCAGTTTGCACCTGATTTTCCACACGTGGTAATGCTGGATTTGCGCCAAGAATACCATGGCAGAATAATAGCGGTTGAGAGGAAGATGAAATTATCAGAACGTGAGCTTGGAACAAGGAGGTGCGAAGACCGTTAGAAAACAGTTTTCATGTACAAAAGCGGTTTCCTCAATATGCGATGTGGTGAGCGTAGAGGAATATGACATCATTCATTCATTAAAATGTAAAATACAAAATATTGGTGCGAACATTTTGGTGATGCCCGGTGCTGATCGGCAGTTGTGGGGATGTGGGGCGGAATGGCATGCCTTTACTTGGCAAAAATTGCACCCACCTGATAGTTTACACCAGGGGTGTCAAACTCATGCTAGCTCAGGGGCCGCACGGAGGAAAATATATTAAGTGGGCCGCATCAGTAAAATAACGGTATATAACTTAAAAACAATTGCCGTCATTTATACGCAGATTTTTGTGGACCAGCCCTAAATTACGGAGCTCAACTGTAATCATTGTTCAGCAAAATAACACAAATACATATGTAACGCGGCAAAACTTTGCCAGTATACATTCCGGACGTGTTAAATCGACCCGTTTGCATATTGTTCCCAGAATGCATTGTGCGGCGCAGTTAACAACGTTATAAGGACGTTAATCCTTGTCATATCTATTTGTGTTACCAATAATTGAATTTGTGTCGTATTCAACACATTCAACACATTTATTTATAATTACAAAAAATATATATAATTAAACCGAAGTTTAAGTTGTGTGTAAAATAATGACATCCAGGACGATTCCCCGTACAAGTTGCATTGCTCATCTGGGGACTCCTTGTGAAATTACAAATCTATATGTTTTGATTGTGGCCAGCTGATTAATTAATCCAACATTACAATTTAAAAAAAAAATGTTTTACTTTACAAAATCATCTCACGGGCCGGATTAAACCCATTTGCGGGCCTGATCTGGCCCACGGGCCGTATGTTTGACACCCCTGGTTTACACCAACCTTCAAAAGACATTATTTGCGTCACTTAAACCGCATGTGGCAATTAACGCCGGTAATAGTGAATTACACGCTGTTTATCAATAAGGATCATTTGAATAGTGGTGGGCAATTTCTGTGCCAAATATGTGCATATTAGCTCATTTAAATATGCGCAAATAACAGACGAAAGGAGACGCATTCTGCTTGGGAGCGCAGTTAGTAAAGAATTTCACCATCTGTGCATGCTTTGTGAATGAGACACTGTTTTTACTCCATCCTTAAATGTTAGCGCCGCGCAAAAACCACACAAACCTTTAGTTGATTTGGCCCAGAGTGTTTAAATCTTACACAACTCTTTAAAAGAGAGGGGAAAAAAATCATAATGTAAAGAAAGGGTTTTTTTTCTCATTTTTGGAGCCAATGATTGGGTGGGTTTTCTACCAAGGAGCTAGTGTTTGGAAAAACCACATTAATGGATTGTTTTGAAATATGTAAAAAGTGTGTCTAGCACAGGAAATTAAATGCATTATACATTCTGTCTCCAAACCATATTCAAATCTTGAAATGCTATGAGTTACACATTTCATTTCTGTGGTGGAGGGAATGGACTTCTGTACCCCCTGAACTGCAAAGCACTGCATTTACAGCGCTACAGAAATAACAATTGCATAATGTGTGGCCGCATGTGCTCAGCCCCGCTAGCCAGAGCTCACCAAACGCCGCCAGCACCACCACACTTTCCAAGGCTTAGAAACAGCACAATAGCTTGCATTATTCATTTTTTGGAAGACATACTCATGGCTGTCTAAGATCAAAAAAACAAAAATATCTGTATGTATAGAATAATATAATAATACAGGAGGAAAGGAGAAAATGGTGCTGTGTAAGGAAAACACAAGCAAGTTTGTGAACTGAAGCAATATGTGTCTATAAATTTGCTTAATAAACAAATTTATTGTGGTTCCGCTGTATCTACTGTATCACTGAATCAACATTCTAATAGCACAACTATTGGGAAAGTACTAGTTGGTAACTTTATGGGCTGCAAACCAGCATACTACACATGCGAGTACTTGCACTTTGGTGCGTTGTTTTTTTTTTCTGAAATCAAATAATGTGTAAACCATATGTTTTTAAGGATAATATTGTACGATAAATTTGAAATGATTTGGAGTTGGGAGTTGTATTACTTGGGGATTTTTGTTATTTACACTGGGGCTTGGTCATTGTATTCCTAGCGCAGAATACCAGAAGTCATTGCCCCTTATTATTAAAATAAATAAATAAATACATAAATAAATAAATAAATAAATACATAAATGAAAACAGACAAACAAACCAACAAAAACGGTATTGAAACGTTCATGGATGATGGTTTCATTCTATCATACTGTATTCATACTTTGCAAATTAACATAATGAATGTTGAGAAAAAGAAGAGTCACAGCAGTATCATGGGAAAAGCAAAGAATGAGGGAGGAATGACAGGTGGGAGAAGGAAAAAGAGCACAGTACCTTTGACTCTAATATCCGGATTGTGGGCTTTTACAAGGGAAGAAAGGAAGGAAAGAAAGACAGGAAGAAAGACAGAGAAAAAGAAAGAAAGAAACAAGGTAAGAAAGAAAGAAAGAAAGAAAGAAAGAAAGAAAGAAAGAAAGAAAGAAAGAAAGAAAGAAAGAAAGAAAGATCACCATCAAATAGGATATTAATTCAGTTATTCAGCATGTGATGTAAGCGGAAAATAAATTTGACACAAAGAAGTTTGAGAAAACAAATTAAGTTATGCTAATTATAGAGCATTTGTACTGTCAAACAACATTTCCCCCCTGAAAAACATTCCAACCAAGCTATCAAGTTAATTCTGGTTAGGAATCGAATACATGTGTACAAGTGTTACTGTAATTGTTAACAGACAAACTGGCAACAGTAAAACAGATTGGCCATGATATTGGCAGTGTCGGAAACCAAAAAGGACAGCAACTGAATGGGGAAACAATGTTACAGCGAGGTCACAATTTCCCGACGTCTCTGTGATGTGTTTGAGATGCTGAGAGACAGAAGAACAAGTCTTGTCAGTTTTATGTGAAGCTGCTTGTCAGCTTCAGTGTACTCTAAACAAACAGGGGGCTTGTTGGCTAAGCACTAAATGGATTCCTTCTCATCTCATTGTTGTTCTCTCACAGCATCCGGCACCCTGTGACTCAGTCTGAATGTGTGTGTCCACGATGTGATAATAACTGAAGCCAATTTGCAACTGTGAGACAGTGAAACTGTTGCTGTCAGTCTGTTTGACAACAAATAGTACTTTAAGTGATGGGTTCAGTGATGCAGTCCCAAGCGTTTAAGCTCCTTAACTGGTGTTTTTGGCCAACTAGAAATCCCCTTTTTGCCTTATTACTGCATGTATTTCTTTTTGCATTTGCACTATCAGAAGAGTTAGGCGTAGCATGTCACTTTTTAGAATCCTTCTGCTGTAGTCACAACCACGGTGATCAAAGTTCACTTCAGCCTGTTGTATGGTCGAGAGAAATGGGAAGAACAGCCAATATGCTTTTATTCAAACAAAGCAAGCTTCTGATCAAGAAAAGAAAGAATACAAGATTCTTAATTTAATCCTAATAGACCCTTCCAGCTGACGTCACTTTACCCAGAACGCTTACCCTCTTGATCAGGGGTGTCAAACATACGGCATGCGGGCCAGATCAGGCCCGCAAATGGGTTTAATCCGGCCGGTGAGATGATTTTGTAAAGTAAAAAAAAATAAAAAATTGTAATGTTGGACTAATTAATCAGCTGGCCACAATCAAAACATAGATTTGTGATTTCACAAGGAGTCCTCAGATGAGCAATGCAACTTGTACGGGGAATCGTCCTGGATGTCATTATTTTACACACAACTTAAACTACGGTTTAATTATATATATTTTTTGTAATCATAAATAAATGTGTTGAATGTGTTGAATACGATACAAATTCAATTACTGGTAACACAAATAGATATGACAAGGATTAACATCCTTATAACGTCATTAACTGCGCCACGCAATGCATTCTGGGAACAATATGCAAAACGGGTCGATTTACCACGTCCGGAACGTATACCGGCAAATTTTTGCCACGTTACATATGCATTTGTGTTATTTTGCGGAACAATGATTACAGTTGAGCTCCGTAATTTAGGGCTGGTCCACAAAAATCTGCGTATAAATGACGGCAATTGTTTTTAAGTTATATACCGTTATTTTCCCGATGCGGCCCACTTGATAATATATTTTCCTCCATGCGGCCCCTGAGCAAACATGAGTTTGACACCCCTGCTCTTGATGGACAAACAATCCGTAGAAAGACACAAAGGGAGCAGCGTCTTCGGTGAATGATTCGTCTAAACATGACAAATGTACCAAAAAATGTCCATAGTTATCGCGACACACTAGAACCAGCCGTTCTTAGCCGGTATCGGCAAAAGCTGGAGTTGGTTGGAGGGAAAGATCCATATCTACTTTCACCATCGGCCTGATCAAAGCAAGTCACGTCGTTCCCCTAAGTAACATCACAATATTTTAAATGATCTCATTGTGAAGAAGAGCGCCAAAACATGGGAGGACTTTGACGCCATCAAGAGCCTGGATTTTTATAACTATTTTGAGTCTGGATGGGTGAAGGATGCCGGCTGCGTTCAACACGACAATGTTTGTCTCGTAGCAGCAAAGGTATGTTCTATTTATCTTTTGGTTGACACGGGTTACTGGTGTAAAACGTTACTCATGAAATCGTTTGTGACCAGATGAACTCGTCTTGCGTACGTCCGCGGCGCCTCCCGGAGGGGAAACATCCCATAACAAATGAATGTAGAGAGCTAGATTTTCGGCGAGCGTTTTCGTTAAAAGGTGGGAAATATGTCAAGTGTCACAAAAAAAAAAAAACGTCCTACATTACTGCGAATCATTGAAACCAGTCGTTTGAAGCCGCTAGCTGAAAAAAAAAAATGTTGCGTCGTAGTTTCACGCTAGCCACCGTGCTAGTCTTTTACTCCTCACTGTCTTCCGTCTGGTTTAGAATCGCTGCCGGCAGCCGAAAGAATGATCTCATCTCTGTTTGAGCCATTAGAGCATCCGTCGGCTGCGCACAAGTTCACCATTTGATTTATCAACTGTTTGGCCTATTTTCTAGCTCACACTGATTGTTTTCTAATTCACACGCATTGACGCTCTGACCATCACACTTCAACGTGACGTCACAATGGAAGGGTCTATTAAGTATTTTTATTATTTTTTTTGTTGGGAGATATTCCTCTTTGTTAATTTCAATAGTGGGATACACTGTGTTGCACGAGTATGATGTCATGCCTGACCATGATAACCGGCGAGATCTGGACTTATTGTTATCTCTACAGACAATCACCTTCCAACTGGAATAAGGCTGTTCGTAAAAATCTGCAATTTGTATCTCAGACACCCGTACAACGTAGAGCAGAGAATACAATAGAATAGTATAGCATTTAATATCATTAAACAACATAAAATCACATTTTCTTGCGTTTTGCTGAATGTACATAGATGTTTTTAAAATACTATTGGGGTAACAGCAGTTCATTTGTAAGAGCTTTGCAAGTGGATGGTCTCGGCTTTATTATATATTAAAAATGGCAATTAGTTGTTGGAAAGATGCTCGTCTGCTTGCTGACTACTGTGGCGGTGCCCTTGAGCAAGACACCATCACCAACTCCCAGCTCGAGTGTTGCAGCTCTGTTGGCGTGCCTTTTCACTCTGAATCTGTCCTTGCATGCCTGCATGCGTTTAATCTGGTTGTCTGGCGTTGTATGCAACTCACAATACACAGCAGACTGAAAAATGAATTTCCCTTGAGCTATTATAATGAGTTCAGTAAATTAAGAATGAAATGTTTTCTTAAAATAATGTATGACAGTTTTCTAGTTTTCTGCTGTATTTTTTTTTTGTGTGTGTGTGGGTTCACGCGATAAAGTGTTTGGGTGGGTGTGCGTGTGTGCATACACAATCAACTTACCGATATTACAGTGCTCCCCAGTCCATCCCTGGTCACACTCACACTTCCCCTCCTTACACACACCGTTCTTGTTACATAATGGGTGGCAGGCCTTCTGATCACACACAGTTCCAGTCCATCCTTCCTCGCACCGACATAAGCCACCATAACAAATGCCGTGACTTCCACATTCCACTTCACACACCTCTGTTGGCAGAATGAAAACACTGATTGATTTATTCACAATTTTTTTTTTATTACAAAAATTATATGATAAATGAATTATAAAAGCATTGACTCTACTTTCATCAAGTGCATCATACAGTATAAGACCTTTAAATGGTGGCATTTAACTTGAGTTTGAATGTGATTGGCTCATTTTAATCAACCAGAGGTTATGTGGCTGTCTTTAAAATGATAAATTCTATTAATCGGTATCGAATCGAATCGTGACCTGTGAATCGTGATACGAATCGAATCGTCAGGTACGAGGCAATTCACACCCCTAGTGTCCCCACAAAATTTTACCCTCACAGTTTTTTTGTTCCATTTTTAAAACATGACCGTTTGGTTTTGGCAAAATATAATTGAGTTACTGGTTGTCTTTGAAGCAGAGATATCAATAACATCCTCTCCTCACCCTCTCTTTTTATAGCATTTTTAAAATTAGAAAACACAGTTTAACACTTTTATTCACCCATACAAATATTGTCTTTTGTTGTTTTTTTTTGCTTATTTTTATATTTAGGTAAACCTTCCAAAGACCGATCTGCTGTGTAATTTCTTTGTTTGTTTTTTTTTGTTTTTTTTCCTCCTGATATTATTCTTGATATTTGTGAATGAACTCTGATGAACATGTTACCATGCTTGTAACCACATAATGCACTGTAGTATGATGATACGCACCTAAGGAGCAATCTGGCCCAGTCCAATTCTGGTCACAGGCACAGGTACTGGTTTCGGTGTTATATGTGCCATGACCTGAACACTGGTCCGGACACATAGCCTTGGCGATTTCACAGCTGGCTCCGCCCCAGCCTGGCTGACAGTGGCACTCGCCATGAATGCACACCCCATGGGCTGAACAACTGGGATCGATGCAGTCCACTGGAGGGAAACCAACAAAATAAGACATACACTTAAACAGAAGCTTAAATGTGATGCCAACTGTTGACATAGCAGTATGAAGGTACAGTTATATTATACTGTATATTAGGGATGTAACGATAGCGGCAATATCATGATATTGCGATATTAAAACTGCCACAATATATCATCGTCATCATGTCACGATATTAAAAGCAGCACATCAGTTAAAAAAATGTCAGTTGATTTCCATTTGTGCAGTTCTCGCACCCTCTGAGGCTAGTTTTTTTGTGCAATTTATTTTTCACAAGGTATGTTTTGGCCCTTATATAATGTATATAAACCCAGTAAATATGTGTGGGCTTGCAATGGCAAGTAAGTGCCTCAATATTAAGTGTTATTAGCGATTGTAGGTTGCTGTAGCATTGCTGTAATGTGCTGCATATTCTTGCATCACACTGGTATCACGCCAAAACCTTGTACCACCAAAATCATTACTTTTCAGGAGACCAAACAAAAGACACAAAAAAAATATGTATTTTTTTTTTTAACCATTAACATTTTTTTTAAAATATGAAATTTAACTAATTGTGACTGTGAGGTTAAAGCCCAAATCAAGCAATAAAATGAAATATATTGCCAAGCAGGACCTGTCAGGAAAAGGGTGGAGTGCCGTCTCCGGGTCGGGGATGAGATCCTGCCCCAAGTGGAGGAGTTCAAATATCTTGGGGTCTTGCTCACGAGGGAGGGCAGGATGGAGCGGGAGATCGACAGGCGGATCCGTGCAGCGTCTGCAGTGATGCGGACTCTGTATCGGTCCGTTGTGGTGAAGAAAGAGCTGAGCCAAAAGGCGACGCTCTCGATTTACCGGTCGATCTACGTTCCCACCCTCACCTATGGTCACGAGCTGTGGGTCGGGACCGAAAGAACAAGATCCCGGTGACAAGCGGCCGAAATGAGTTTCCTCCGCAGGGTGTCTGGGCTCTCCCTTAGAGATAGGGTGAGAAGCTCGGTCATCCGGGAGGTCCTCAGAGTCGAGCTGCTGCTCCTCCGCGTTGAGAGGAGCCAGCTGAGGTGGCTCGGGCATCTGGTTCGGATGCATCCTAGACGCCTCCCTGGGGAGGTGTTCCGGGCATGTCCCACCAACGGGAGGCCCCGGGGACGACCCAGGACACGCTGGAGAGACTATGTCTCTCGGCTAGCCTGGGAACGCCTTAGGATACCGACGGAGGAGCTGGTTGAAGTGGCTGGGGAGAGGGAGGTCTGGGTTTCCCTCCTAAAGCTGCTGCCCCCGCGACCCGACCTCGGATAAGCGGTAGAAGATGGATGGATGGATGGATGGATGGATATTGCCAAGCAATCCATCTATCAATAAATAAATTATATCTTGAAGTTTTACTTTTTTTCTGAATATAATTTGTCAGTTTTTTTCATGGGAATCCTAAATGCCATATTTAACATCATTTGCAGACACATCAGTAGTAAATAGGATTAAAGCGCGCGCGCGCGCACACGCACACACACACACACCCACACGCAAGTTCACGCAAATGCACAATTTCAGTTTTCCGGTGAGATTCTCCTCTCTCACTCGCTCCTTCTGTCTTGTTAACTCACACAGTCACAAAGGATTAGCCAAACAGAGGATTGCATTAATCTGAAACTAATCTAGTTAAGGTCTCTGGTGACTGTAAAGAATGAAAATGCGTGCATGTGCAAAACAGCACCCAAGTCTTTGTGGACTATTGTACATTAACTCTTTTTGTGATAAAGGTTATCACAAGTAACAGAATAAAATAAAAACAAGTGCTTTTAAAAAAAGAAATATTAACCAAAACATTGTTTTATGTTTGAAAACAAATTCAGTTAACTATAACTGTAGAGATTATGTCCTTTGTAGCTTTGTCAAATAATTTCACACACAGGTTTTTAGGTTAATTTTAAATTTAACAGTATTTTTACTTCTTTGCATTCACTTTGTATTAGCTGGCACCAAGACACATTTGAAAATGCCGTTTTTTTATGATTATTATTATTATTGTTATTTATTTATTTATTTATTTATTTATTTATTTTATTTTAATAGTACCTTTTAAAACCTCTTGAGTGTTTTCACTTTTTATTTGCCATTCTCCTGCTTTTGTGTGACATTTATTCCAAAAGGAGGACCAGCCTTTGGGGAACATACATCTGAAGATAAGACAAAGCAGCAAGACCCTACTATGCAAAAACTGTAAATGGCAAAATTAAAGCATTTAATATTTATTTGATGAAAATGGTTCATATGTTTTTACATGATGGTGATAATTAAGAGTGGATAAAGACTGAATTATTGACTCAAAGAGTTGTTTTTGAACATAGTAATACCAGTAAACAACTGAAATGTTACTTTGAACATTGCCTGTGCAGTTACCACAGGTTTTATGACATGAAATGGACACTTTGACTCTTGCACATTCGCCCCCCACCCCGGAAATTTTAGAAGAGTCAGTCTTAGAATTGCGGTGTATTTTGTATTTACCTTCTTCACAGTTGTCTCCCTGATAACCAGTATTGCAGATGCAGGCCCCCATAATGCAAATGCCGTGTCCTCCACAATGGATGTCAATACACTGATTGTAGGGCACATCACACTCGGTGCCTTTCCACCCGCTGTAGCACTGGCAGCGTCCAAGGTAATATTGGCCATTCCCACTGCACAGCACAGGACAGGAAGCTGTACAGGACACATATGGAAATGACTGTAACTACTTAATAGTCCAACGCTTCTCAATACTGCAGAAGAACAATGAAGATATTCAATTGCCGGTCATATTCCTTATTTCAGCAGTGGGTGACACCACATTGTAGACTTGCTTACCTTTCTGTTTTTAAAATAAATAACATGCCATGACAATAATACACAGGAGGTACCAGAACATAATCTTCTTTTGATTTGTATGCGACACAACCCAGTGTTTCCATATAACTACACACTTGCCAGAAAGAGAAGAGCCACCTACCTAAGAGGACAATGTAATAAGATGACGCAGTGGCTGTATAAATCTTCTATTACAATAATAATTATCAGTTTGTTTTGATACTTTCTGTGAGGTATTTTAACAATATTCCTAATATTGTACTGGGGGATGTTTGTCGTATATGAGCAGTTCAGTGACATCCATTTGATTAATCTAATGCAAACTAAAACTACAATAGTAAAAATTATATACTCAAGTGAAAGAAGCTAGTAAACTGGCTCTCTTGTGTGTGCATACAGTATGCAACACAGAGTTAGATGTGATTAGAAACAATTGGGCTGCAATAAAATGAATGCTAAATCCACATTAATTGTGAGGAATGTGTTGTTTTCAAGAATTCATATTCAATAGGTGATGAATATAGATACAGTATATACTGTGAGATACAGATGGGCGAGTACAGTGGTACCTCTACTTACAAAATTAATTGGTTCTGGAAGAAAGTTCTTAAGTAGAACATTTTGTAAGTAGAGACGCATTTTCCATGTAAATGCCCTAATCCATTCCAAGCCTCCCAAAATTCAGACATAAATGTTTTATAAAGCATAAAAATGCATCAAAACATGTAACAAATACATGTTACAATTAGATTATTGCACAATAAATGAGAGTTGTGCATCATGTAAAAAACAGGTATAACACTGTACTCCTTACAAATAAGTTGCACAACCATATATTTTGATGGGGACTTTTTTTTCCTGGCCACTGGATTATTTGTTTTATGTTATTTATCTTTTTTTTTTATAAACTGATTTTATTGTGTGCTCTTTGCAAAATGATTTTTGAGCAAATTGAAAAAAATGTAATTGCCATTAATTTCACGCAATTTTATGGATATTTGCTATAATTGAGATATATAGGTCTTTTAAAAAATATATCTGTCATTTTTTTTTATTCTTTTTTGGAAATGTTATGTATAGGGATGCATGACAATCCTATTTTCAACCGATACCGATAAACCAATAATTTAGAAGTACCAATGTCGATAACCGATAAGTAAGCCGATAATTGTTTGCAAAATTAACTTGAATACAAATATACTTTTGAGTCCTACTATAAGTCTAACAAATACATTGAAACATTGTAAGAACTTTGCACAATGTTTCAATGTATGTAAAGCACCATGAAGCTGAATTTTATTGATTTGATCCACAACCACAACAGATGGACCAACGTGGCATGTCTGTAAATATTGCTGGATTTCTTTATTATCAGATTTATCTGTATGAAATCAAATTGTCGGCAGATTTCTCTATTAACTGGTTTATCTGTTTGACATCAAATTGGTCGATAATTGCCAATAATTATCGGCCACCGATATTATCGTGCATCCCTAGTTATGTATCATAAGTACTAATGGTATCGGCACTTGGTATCGGTGAGTGCTGAAGATTTGAGTATTTGTACTGGTATCGGTCTGAAAAAAAGTGGTATTGAATATACTGTAAGATATGAACTGTGGGTTTATTATAGAGTGGGCTGTGGGGTGATTTTTATTTTTTATTTTTTGGGTAGTGGTGTGTTGGAGTTTTGTGGCAGTGGCCCGGCAGATGTCAAAACTTGTCAAGACACATGGCTTTGAATCCTTCGTTCACGGTAATCAAATATTCAACATATTGGTATTCAACAGCATTCATTCAGCATGTGCAGGTCACACTCACTACTCAGATAACACCCTCGCAAGCAATTATCTTGCGCATGGGAGGCAGACTGTGTGCTTACCTCGCGAGCAGTCAGGTCCCAGAAAACCAGGAAAACAATGGCATATTCCTAAGAGACAATCTCCGTTTCCATGACAATTCTGGGGACACTCCATAATCGACTCTGATGTAGACAGAAGCAAGAGGTGGTGCAAGGGTGCAAGTTAATTGGGTAGGCAGGATACGGAAGTATATATCGTGCGAGCTAACACACACATTGAAAGACCTGCCTGCTACAGTTGCTATAGTTACAGCCAGGCAGTCCAATCAACAGATTCTAACATCCAATTATGTTGCTTCCTTGCTCGTTCTCACACATCACACAACATTTTTGTCTCTCCTCTGTGTGTCACATTAAGAGTGTAATGTTGTAAGCAGCTTATGTGTTTTTGTTGTTTCACACACAATGCATAATTACTTTATGAATAATTACAGCCATATCCACACAAACAATAGTATTTCATAAAACATGTCGCTATATGCGTTTTGGTCTTTTATCAGATGCAAACTCTTTTGCATCACTGATGACAAGGTTTAAGTGTGAAGTATGGTTTTTTTCTACAAATGACTTGCGACAGACTTGCGAGGGTCCGCACATGTAGCGTGTTGCATTTCCAGCAAGCTTCCTTCAGTGTTGCACAACGTTGCAAAGACCCTCAAACCTTATTAACTCTTTTACTGCCACATGTTATCAAAAAAAAAAAAAAAAAAAAAAAAAAAAAAAAAAAAAAAAAACAGTGCACAGTGCCCGGAGCATTTTAACTCATATTTCAGAATGTTGTGTGCTTTTACTACATATACAATGTGGGTACCAAATGAAATATCACATTCCATCCTTCTATTTGGAAAAAAATATATATTTTTCTACCTTATTCCATTCTTTAGTAATCACCATTTGAAAATTGGTCATTTGAAACATGAGAAAACAAGCTTTTTATGAAAAGATATGTCTTCTCCACAACAGTGTGACTTTGATACGAATATTTGTTGTTTAGTGACACTCTGTGAATTAGTTTTCATGTGATAAGGACTTTGATCATTCACGTCATCCTTGAAAACGTTCCATTTCATCAGATTTCACCCGATTCTGTCATGTTTCATTGGAATTCCATACACCGGCAGCCCATTGAAAGAAGATACAATGCTGCCATCTGCTGGCCATAGTTAGTGGATGTTTTGGATTCCACAACCCATTGACCAGGCAGCGCTGCACTTAGACGTTGCACTGCTCATTGATTTAAAAAAAAAACAAAACAAAAAAACAGATGATAAAAATGTAGTTGACGTCCTTTAACGTTTATGGCGGCATACATCGTGATTTTACTCATCGTCATTAAACGTTTTTGGCAGTCAAAGAGTTCATAGTCTCAAGCCTGTTTTGTTGCCGCAGAGTACTTTTGAACATGTTCAAAATTTAATGTGCGGCCACTATTGCAAGCCTCCACTGCTCAATGAGATACGGGCTTTAGGGTATATAGTGTGCATACGGTAGTTTCCTTGGCATGCGCTCAACAGCAAATGTCTTTTCATGTGGATATTTCACAAATATTTTAAATACCATATACCCTACCTTATTATATGTTGTAAGTACACCTGTAGACCATTTTATGTGGACTATGAGATTATCTCCAGCAAAGACTTACCGATGAAGATCGTATTGTAAGACACTTGTTCTGTACTGCGCCCATCGTTGTAAAATGCCAGATGCCAAATGCCCGTGTCCAGGTACTGGATGAAGCCGGCCTCGTGTATGTTCACCGATCGTCTGTGACGGATCTCTCCCCCAGGGTCCTTTTCGAAACCACCAAGTGAGTGTACATGTGTCATGTCTGTGTCACTCAGGGATCGCTTGTCTTTGGAAATTAGTCGACTTCCATCAAGCAGCTCCACAAAGTCATACTGGAAGAAAAGCATGCAATATGAAGAAAATCTCATTAACATTTTAGATCACTCTTTACATGAAATGGTGAGGAACTAGGGATATAATGATATAAAAATGTCACTGTCTGATATCTTCAAGGCATTAAGGCCAAGGTATTATTAAAATAAATAAATCACTTGGAAGGACAGTGTAAAATTAGTGCCAGGGATGTTAACATTTGAAATGAAGTTGATGTGCGTTGAATGTTTGGTATTCTTTGACATTGTTCATGATTACAGTTTTCCAATTGGATGATTTGTGTTTCTAATTTGCATTATTGTACTCAGTATTGTTTAACTGTTTGTAGAAGAACCAGGGCAGATGGTCATCCTCTGAGCCCGGACTGCCCGAGGTTTCTTCCTACTTTTGAAAATGATGTAGGTAGCTTTTCCCTTACCACTGCTGCCGTTATTCTTGCTCAGAGGGTACGTGCAAAATTAGACCTTGCCGTGGAGCGCCTTTCGTTTTGATTTGGTGATTTATTAAATGTACAATTTTTTAATTAATGATTATTTCTTGTATTTTGCAGTGCTAGAATAGTAGGCACAGAAATGAAAAGCTTTTGCTTCTGCTACACCCTTTCGGTTGTATATTTATGTATGTTCATATTCAAATTCTACACTTAATTCCCTTTAAAATGGTATATAAGGTAATGCATGGATGTACCTAAAAAATTGACAAAGTTACAACCATTTTTGTTGTCAGAATGAAATCCCTAGTTTTGAGAAAAATGGTTAAAGTTTTTGTCCTTACATCTTTTGAATGTCCATAGAAACCAGTACCTTAATTTGTAAAGATATTGATCCCAAATTTTCAGGAACTGTTAAAATATCAGTGGAAAGTCAATTCCAATAGCAGGCAATGCCATCGTCCGTGATTTTAACCCTTTAAAAGTTTGGGAAGTTTGACCTCTCAACTTTGATGATCACATTAAGTTTACAATTTATCTTCTGAGGCATCATCAGACAAAGTTTGGCTCTTTTATTGTTCCTCCTTGTGATATGTTCGTGCTTAAATGAGGTCATATTACAGCAGTGGGAAAATTGATTTGATAATTTTGTGTCAATTAAAAGATTATTTGCCATTTGGTGTGGTCGGTGACAAGTAAGTTTAATGATAACTCATTGATATGTGTCAAATGCATTTGGTCACATAAAGAAAATGAAAATGTTATTAAAGTTCTAACCCTGCCTTCACTTGCTATGGGAAAGATGGACCTTACCACTTGGACACTCCTGATTACGACTGAGTTGTGTTCATGCGCTTTTGGTGTTGGAGCAAAAGAAAATACAGATAGCAGATGACATAGTATTTGCTCATAAAACCGAACAATTACGGGAAATAGTGAGTTGTAAAGGACAGGATATTGAATTTTGTAGGCTACGTAATGGGGTATATGCCACGGAAGAGGCGGGACTGTTTTTGCACATCAGTTTGTTCCCGGTTCAGTTTGCGACGTGTGGGCTGCGTCAAAAATACTTGTGCTTCCGACTTTGTGCCCTTCGGTTGCACATTCGCAACCTGGACTGGAAACAAACTGATGTGCAAAATCACGTCCCGCCTCTTCCGTGGCATATAGCTCATTCTGTAGATTCTAAAACAACCTGGTAGTGAACGACAGCGCCCTCTAAGTGTGAATATTTCTTGCCATTCACAAACCCTTTGGTGCCCTCCGCCATGTTGAAACCTGAAAGGTTCTCTCAACTTGGAAACTCGGGTATCAAAATAAATTCACAGTTGTCCAGTGGAAAATACGACATGAGGGGGCGTTGACGATCCGAAATCACAGCCAGTCAAAATGCACAAACTAGTTAATATGCACTAAAAATACATTTCTGGGTTTTAAGCAACCCGGCACCTGCGACCAAGCCAAAAAAATTTGAGTTTGTTGGAGGCAAAGTGGAAGCGGAAGCTTAAGGTATGTTGTTTTTGCTTGAAAGAGTACGTCAAGTCCGACTTTCATGGTGTAAATTGTCGTTTGTATCCGTTTGTGTCGTCTTGCTGTGTATCGAAGTCTTCAGGCTATCTTAGCTTGCTAGCGGCTAACAAACAGACCAAACGTTTACTACACATTCCTCAGCAGAAATCAAGCCCGAGTTAAAGTGTTAATTGTGATAATCATGTTTAATCGTTAACTTTTTGTTCAAAATTACTTGAATACTTATGCAAAAATGTATGAATGATTGTTTCGCTAACGATATGGCACATTCATTATATCTGCCTCGAATTTACAATCGGAGGTTAATGTTATGACCCACCGTATATGAAAAGGAGAAAAATTACCTGTTATAAAATGATCTGAGCATATCCTCGTACTTTTTGTGGGTGCAAAGCAGTTGGGTCGTAGTTTCACGCTAGCCACCGTGCTAGTCTTTCACTCCTCACTGTTTTTCTCCTGATTTAGTATCACTGCCGACCGCCGAAAGAGCAATCTCATCTCTCTTTGAGCCATTAGAGCATCCGTCGGCCGCGCACAAGTTCACCATAGCATTGGTCGCTGATTTATCAACTGTTTGACCTATTTTCTAGCTCACGCTAATTGTTTTATAATTCACTCGCAATGACGTGCTGACCCTCACCGCTAGGGGTGGATTTCAACGTGACGTCACACTGGAAGGGTCTATATACGGGAGACATATATTGTGTTTTACAATGCTTTTATAGTTTTACAACAATATTTATAATTTCATATGTACCTGTTGATGAAATAGCAAAGCTTGTAGTAAAAATGTACGCAAGCTGTAGGTACCACACTGGGTCCTTTCAAGTAAATGGGAACTTAGAATTAGACTTAGAACAAGCGTGTACTTCAATATACTGTATCTCCATTTATGTCTTTACTCTGGTCCGCATCCTCTTTCTGTAGCAATCTGAATCTCTATTGACTGACACTATCTTTTCATGGATTAAAAAAAAAGTGATAGAGTACAACATATTGCATAGGGAGTCTTGAAACATGATACAGACTTGCACAGTTCAATGCCCAATGTGCACGCGTGAGTGGCCAACTATCATTTTTGCTCTGGCCCGGTCCAAGTTAGGTTAGAAATCATTGCAGTGCGCGGCCCAAGCATTCCTTAGTTAGGAAGGGCAACTTCACAGTTTAATTTCCACATAACTTTGTTGAACTATATCTCAATGACATTATTAATCCATCTACTTGTTATTGATGTTATTGATTAACATTGCTTTAGAGCTGAATATATACCCACATATATATACACATGTGTATTTCTCCTCACTGAAGGTAGGTAAAAAAAAAAAAAAAATCATATTAAAGCAATATCTTTGATTGATTAGGGTTAAGACAAGGACAGACATCTGTGTCTTTAAGAGCTGTGATAGAGATAGCATTGCAAGAATGTGTCTTTTAAAGATAAGTGGATTAGTTTCCTTACAAAAGATGCGATTCACCACAGAGAGATGTAAATGTGGTGATTAATGAAATGTCTTTGGTTTATAAGTCACTTATCTCCTCATTATGAACAAAGAATCCATAAAGAACTTGGCCAAGATCAACTCCCAAAGTTACCAAAGGGCATCTGGGTTTGGTGCATGGGCATGCAGAATTAGTCAATACTTTATGTTAGCTAAAAGGTCAAAGTCTCAAAGAAGAGTCATATAACCTTATATATGTATATATATTAGGACTGGGAATCTTTGACTGTCTCACGATACCATTTGATTGTAATTTTTGGGTCTACGATCCGATTCAGAATCAATTTCCGATTCTCGATTCAAACGATTTTCGATTCAAAAATATTTGATTGACAAATGATTTCTGCTTCAATTTATAGATATGCACAACATTGTCATGATCTACTCCAGTCTGCTTTGCAGGACATAATGACAAATAGAGACATTAAAGTGTCTTTTTTTTTTTTTTTTTTAACATTTTTTAATTTTGTATTGTAAGTGCCTTTTTCCACAAAAACAGCATGTGGGCAACTGCCTTTTCCCCTTCTACTTCATGTCTAATTTAAATAAAATCAATTTTTGGATATTAAATATCGATTTGATTCGATTAATAAATGAGAATCTCGATTATTTTATGAATCGATTTTTTGGCACACCCCTAATATATAATATATATATATTAGGGATGCAGGATATTTATCGAACCAATAACATATCTGCAGATTTGGGAAAATATTACATCATTTTTTCATCAGATTAATCATATCTTACCATTTTGATTAATCACGATTCATCGTTTAATTAAAACGGCTTTTTATCAACATTTTTTGCAAATTTAAGTTATGTGTTAATTTTTTCAACATTTAATTTTATGAGGACAGCATCAAAATTTTTAGCCACTGCACACATTCATCCCATTTTTTTTTTTCTAATCAGTTAATTACTTGTATAATAAATAAATAAATTGGGAAAAAATGACCCCAATAGTTTGACATGAACAAATGTTGTGAATGTCATACGCAAACATTTATTAAATCCTTTACTTTATTTAATGCATGTAGTTATGTTTATTGCGCAAACACAACCTGTGCTACCTTTAACATAACCATCCGCTGTCAGCTAAAGGATAATCTGTGGTCAGAATTAAACGTGTGATTAATCTGTGTTAATACATGATTAATGTGATACTTTTTTTGTGAGTAATAAATTAGCAAATGATTTAAGTTTGACAGCGCTACTATATATATATATATATATATATATATATATATATATATATATATATATATATATATATATATATATATATATATATATATATATATATATATATATATATATATATATATATATATATATATATATAGAGAGAGAGAGAGAGAGAGAGAGAGAGAGAGAGAGAGAGAGAGAGAGAGAGAGAGATTTTTTTGCTTTGAGTTTATGAACAGAAAATCTTGACCTGGCTGTACCTGTGTGTGTGAGGGTGGCAGTCCTTTGCGTCCATACACTCCGACGAGAGCATCTTTCTGCACTGAGATGTTAAATTTCAAGAACTGTGGTTGGTCAATGTAAAGCTGTGACCTCCAAAACACACCTACAAGGGAGGCAAAAAGAATAAAGAACGGAAGTCATTATGGGTGACTCGCAGTAACGTGGTTACATGCCAATGACACGCGCAGTGTATGTGAGTGAGTAATTAACCTGGTGGGACATCTTGAATTGCTCTTCTCCCCACATCCACTTCTCCTGTGTCTATAGTGTTATTTTCTAGGAGAATTTTACCTACAGAGAAGAAAACAAACCCTATTATACCTGCATCAGGTAGATTAAATTGGGACTAACAGCTGACAGATTAATATTGAGCAGGATATCTTCAACATATTGAACTTGATGAAACATTTCTAAGTGAGAAATGTTGAGAAATTAAACCACACATGTGATCCCTGTACTAGTGTGGAGTGACACCTTGGTAAAGAAAATCCATTTGGCTATGGTTGACTCAATGGAGGAACCAAACCATTCTCACGGTTATTGAATTGTGTGTATTGTACCCCAGTTATTTAATTGTCTATACTGTACAATTCCGTGAATAATACTTTCTTTTTTTTAAGATCCCAAATTGAGGGGGGCATTATACAGGGGACTTAAGAAATGTAAAATGTTTACATTTAGATCTTTACCAGTACCGAGAAAATATAAGAGTTGTAAAGAAAGGCATATACATATATATATACTGTATATATATATATACTGTATATATATATATATATATATATATATATATATATATATATATATATATATATATATATATATATATATATATATATAGTAGGGGTGTTTAAAAAAATCGATTCGCCGATATATCGCGATACTACATCGCGCAATTCTCGAATCGATTCAATAATCGGCAGAATCGTTTTTTGTTTTTGTTTTTTTGTTTTTTTTTTAGGATTCACACCTTGAGCATGGAAGAATGTTATATGAACGGAACATTAAGCCTTAATATTTTATTTTAATGCTGTTCAAACATGAAACAGATTACAACCTCTATAAGACTGAAATTTCAGATAAATAAATAATACATTTTCATATAAATCTTACACTCTACAAGCTTACTGATTAGTATTTTCTAAATTTGAATGAAAAAAATCGCTACAATCGACTTATAAATTCGTATCGGGATTAATCGGTATCGAATCGAATCGTGACCTGTGAATCGTGATACGAATCGAATCGTCAGGTACTAGGCAATTCACACCCCTAATATATATATATATATATATATATATATACATATATATATATATATATATATATATATATATATATATATATGTATATATATATATATATATATATATATATATGTACTGATGTGAGTTTTCAGGGTACATTAACAGTGAAATATGTGCACAATCTTTATCTCAGTCTAGACTGAGTACATAGCCATTACTATAAAACAAAACAAATCGTATTACTCTGTTAGATTATTTGGTTTAAGTATGTTAATTAATGTGTTTCTCATAAAAATCATAATACATTGAACCAACAGGCACCCATACACCAATTAAAATGCCAGCCAGGGTTACTTTTGCTTTTACAACATCCAATAAATGTCTTGCATGTGTCTCTTTTATGGCATCAGCATGCATCACTCTCCCATTCTCTTGACACAAACAAATAATGGGTAAGATGTTCTTTAAACTAGCTGGATAAAAGTATAAAGTCAAAATAACACATTTGTCCAGGTTTCTGATTTAATTTATGGAAAAAAAAACAATCCAATTTGCATTAAGGAGAGACTCACCATTGTCTGTGGATACCATAAAAGTGTTAGGAGTTGTATCTCTTCCTACTCCTCCATTTTCAAACGCTCCATAGCCTTCACTCTCCTGGAGCTGCCAGTTCAGACCAAACAAGTGCATCGCTGCAGCAAGGGGAGGACAGTGCGAAAGTGACAGCAAAGAAGAGGAGTGAGTGAACCGCAAAATGAAAAGCAAGCAATTGTGGAAATATTGTAACTATGTAAGGGGTAATGCAAAGACAAAAAATGAAAAAAAAAAAAAAAAAAAAGAACAAAACAAACAAATACATGAATCAGGAAACCTAGACAGAGATTTATTAATACTGGTCACCAGGAAAGAAAAAAAAAAAAAAACATTTTTAAAAAGGTAACATTTATATACACTACTCATAAAAAGTGAGTGATATTTCACTTTCAGGTGAAATTTCACGATGAGCCTAAAATGCATTGAAACCTTTACAGGTGAACCTAATGTAACCTTCTCGAAATTCACAAACCACAATGCTCCAGCACAACGAGGTTGCATCATCAGGGAACGGCTGTTGAAGACTAACCTTGCTCTCGCAAGATTAATTCTCGCGGTATTTGTGAGTTCACAAACTCTAGAGAATACATCTTGTACCGCTCCTGCTGATAACCGCCGTTCCGAACCCCAATCACAGAGCGACATTGTGTTTGGGGTCGGGATATACGACTGTGACGAAACCAGGAAGCCAGCGCCGACGCCGGAGCTAACAAACAAACGTAATATGGACGAATGGACGCTGCAATTTATTCTGTTCTCGCAGAATTACTCACCGTTTCCTTGTTGAATTTTGAACACGCTTCGTCCATTTCCAGCTGGTAAGATGTTCGTGCTTTTCCCCCCTTCGACAAGAACGAAGACGAATTTTCACCCATGGCCGTGATTGGTTAAAACAAACATGTAGAATGATGCATCGTCCAATCAACTCGAATTATTGTACAAAATGTCCCGCCTTTTCCCGACCAAATTACTGTGGAGAGGTACCAGATGGATATGCAATATCCATCTGGCTATCGCCAGTTTAGTTGGAGACTGGTGTACCTCAAATGGAATGGACAAGAAGAGTGGGATTCCATGCCTCAGCAGACAATAAGTCGACTTGTGAACAGCTTGAAACGTCGTTGTCAAGCTGTAATTGATGCTCAAGGGCACATGACGAGTTACTGAGACGTAGAATTTTTTTGTTGTGGTGTACCCACCAATGTTAACTTGTGTTTCAATGAATTGTTTTAGATGAGGAAATCATCCTACTTTCATGATATGATATCACTGTAGCGTGAACATGTGACATTGTCCATAAATTTCATAAATTTCTCCTGGAAGACAAATATCCATAACTTTTTGTGAGTAGTGTATGTATACCTTTCTATCTTCATATCTTCATAGTACAAAAAGGTTATGCACCATGGTAGGCTATGAATTACAATTACGCGCCAGGCACAGGTGTTAAAAATTCGTCAGCACATATGTTTTTTACAATTACGCTCCAGGCACAGGCACAGGTGTTCAAAATTAGTCTGCACATATGTTTTGGGGTTTTTTTGTTTGTTTTTTGTTTTGTTTTTTTACACTCTAACTTTTTACACTTTTTTTAGTACACTCACCCACACAAACACGCACACGTACAAACATGTTCTCCCGGATGGAGAAGCAAACCCACGCCGCCTGCATTGAAGGCAAGCGACAGTAACTACTCCGCCACACAGAACCCATCAGCACATATGGGTGCGCACAATAATGATTGCTCAAGATACAAAAACCATCAAAAAGTATGCAGCAATTAATCTTAAAACGATACCACCTGCTTTCTATTACTTTTTTAATTCATTAGGGCCGAACAGTGATTATTATTATGCTTTATTATTACTATGCAAATGAATCACATTTTTGGAGACCTAAATATGCACGAAAACTCACAAAACTGCATACTCTAGCCAGCCTGGTGAACATTTTGACACCTTCATTTAAAAAAAAAAAAAAAGGCTCTGCAGAAATGTACAGTGATCAAACAAAAACAAACACAATCCAATTCAGGTACGTTTGACCTAGGCCTATGAAAACTGGCGGGCAGGCGGGCTATGATTTTTTTTTGTTTTTAAATGTCTAATATTGACCCATTTTTGCAAACGTACAGGGGTCATGGGCCCATGTCCAAGGAGTTTCAGTTGACTGACATGAAACTTGGTTGATCTCATAACCTGGGAAAATAGCAGGGAAATAAATTATGAGTTTTTCGAAAAATACTATATGGTGGGGGCAGGGCATGAAATTTAGTGAATCATATTTCCTTTGCCACAACAGAATAAATGCTTTAAAACTGCTCTGTATATTCTCTAAAAAAAATTCAAAACTTCACACTTGTACAAATAGTCAGGGCCTTAAGACATCTCTAAGTATAGCAATATGACAATGACTACATTTACATGCAGACAATAACCCTTTCAAAATACAAATATTGGCAATATTCGGGTCAAAATATCACATGAAAGACTCCCAAGAAACAGTTTAAAAAATGGACATTTTATAATAGATTCCTTGTCTTTTGCTTCTGAATGTCAAGATGGGATTTGTCAGCTATTCAGTGCAGTGTCTGATATTTTCTGGTCAATTCCAGCCAGGGTCTCGACAATCCCAAAATCTTGTAAAATCCTAAACTATTTGCTTTATAGAAAGCTGTCCAGGTAGCTGTTTTTCAACACTAATATAACTGTTATATATAAGCAATTTTTTTTTTGATTGATTGATTTTGCTGTACTTGATAAATTAAAGTAAAAGAAAATAAAATAATCCAAATGGCCCTTGCATCCTTCTATTTTTCTATATTTGGCCCTCGGAGGAAAAAGTGTGGACACCCCTGTTTTAAGCTAATCTATGGCTTTACTTTCATCCATCCATCCATCCATTTTCTTGACCGCTTATTCCTCACAAGGGTCGCGGGGGCTGCTGGCGCCTATCTCAGCTGGCTCTGGGCAGTAGGCGGGGGACACCCTGGACTGGTTGCCAGCCAATCGCAGGGCACACAGAGACGAACAACCATCCACACTCACAAGCACACCTAGGGACAATTCGGAGCGCCCAATTAACCTGCCGTGCATGTCTTTGGAATGTGGGAGGAGACCGGAGTACCCGGAGAAGACCCACGCGGGCACGGGGAGAACATGCAAACTCCACCCAGGAAGGTCGGAGCCTGGACTCGAACCGGAGTCCTCAGAACTTGGAGGCGGACGTGCTAACCACTCGACCACCGTGCCGCATGGCTTTACTTAGAGTACTTAAAAGTAAAATCATCTGTCTCAATTATTTATCACTGGTTTTTGCCCTGCTGCAGAAGCAGCAGGACAGAGAATGCACATTTCTGTATGTTCCAAAAAATCTGCTATCATATCAAACAACCAATGATCAAGACAAAGGATTTAGTTTTACTAATTAGCTAAATCTAAAACGCACACCAAGCACGATGGAACAGAAGGGAACACAGAAAAAAAGAGCCAATTACTTTCCTTTTAAGGGCGGTTTGATGAGGAATATGTGACGAGGCCTATATCCCATGAGACATACCATAGACAGGGATAGTACAAAGATTAGACAAAGCGACACGATTCTGTTTTAAAAAAGAAGAAGATTTTAGAGATCTTGGACTGGACTCACACGGCATATTAAAGTAAGAGTTATGTCAAGGACCAATTACTAATGCAACATGGGAATATTTTGTGAGAGAAAACCCTGCTGGCCCCCACTACACACACATACAGACACATTTCTGCTTACACACCTCTGCCTCATTAAATTAGAGCCATGCTGTGGCAGTCTGTTACCCACAACACCTCCTGGTGAGGACAGGAGCAAAGGGTCATGGGAGAGTGCTGTCTAATCGACAGGGGCTTTGTGCATGAAAGTGTATATTTCTGTGTGTGTTTTTGTGAAAAGATAAGATAATTCCTAGTGATGGTAATCATCAAACAATATTGGATCTTTGAACAAACAGCCCTTTGAGCAATTTCGGAAAGAAACGTAAAAAAATTGCGTAAAAAGTCCAGTTCAAAATCAATTTAAAATTTCAGCTAAACATCCAAATTGATCCGACAAAGTAACAAAACACATTTGATCTGTTCATTTGACAAACTGTAATGAAAAGACTTGTAGTAGTACTGTACTGCATTCTTTTTCCAAATTATTGCAGGTTGGGCTCATCCATTTTAATGAGCAAAGTTGTTCATTAACTCATTTGCTCCCAAAAATGTATAAATATGTTCTATTTTAAATATATATATATTTAACATTTTAAATTAAGTGTCCCAAAGACGTATTTATAGGGTTTTTTATTTTTTATTTTTTTTATTTTTTTTTTTTATTTTTTTTTTTTATGTTGAGCATACAGAAGGCTTTGATGCAGCCTCTCAACTGCAGAGGAAGGGTGAAAAAAAAAAATGGAAGTAATTATAAAAACGTTCAGCAGGTGGCAGCAGAGTATAATAGATCAACCATGGCCATGAAGAAAACAAGCTGTTTCCTCACAATTCTAAGCAGATTTGTGAATAATGATGGAACTTAGCTACTTGTATATTATAATGCTAATTGCTGCAATACGGGAGCTAGAAATATACTTTTTTTCCTGATGAAAGAAAAGACTAATCTTTCTTTTGGTAGGTTCCATGTTTTATAGCAATAGAACACAATGTTCTGTGGGCTTTGCAAAAATCAGTCAAAATCCAGTAGAATGGGGTTACTTCAGTGAAAATGGGTGGGAGTGAATGAGTTAAGAAGACACTGTGTACACAATGAGACACCAAAGTATTATTTGTATACTGCAACACCATTAACTGTTTGAAAATTGGAGAATGTATGAATACTTTGTGTCTCAAATTGCCGTGAGGAGTCTCACCAAACTCACTCATATTGCATCTCATTCTTTCTAATTCTAAAAACCAGCAAAAACGTTGAATCTACTGTATATTGCCAAGATGCTTGCTCAGTGACCATAATATGGTTCTTTCACCAAAAGTAGCAGTAGTAGTAGATGTGCAACCCTTTAATACAAGCTCATTCTAAATTTCAACCCCAGTACGTACATTACAGTACAGTACATTTTATTTTGCCATATTATGTACACTACTATTCATTTGTGACAGTAATCTACCAGTTAATTGTAATTATATTCAGCAGTGCAGGTGTGCATGCGTACTGAAAATAGCTATGTAAGTGCCAGATTCAATTGCCTCATCGCACAGCTCAGTCAGTCAGCATGCCTGTCAGTAGGCCAGCCAACAGTCACTGACGTCCATGCCTACAGTTGAAATGTCGTCGTCAAGAGGGCAGCCATTATTGCTTCCTAAGGCTAACTTCAGAATAAAATATTCCTAAAGCATCGATGCCTATGTGCAGTATTACTTGTTAGGCTTTTATTTTGAAGTTGGCAATTTTGGCGCATTGCATACTTGTAGTGTGAATAACCATTGGTGGTGGTTGACTTGACTATGCTGGCTCTCACGCAAATGGCTGCTATAGACTCAAGGAGTGGGAGCAGTGGCTGAACTTGGGCTGGTAACTCTCCAAGCTAATAAGAATAAGAATAAGAATAAGAATAAGAATAAGAATAAGAATAAGAATAAGAATAAGAATAAGAATAAGAATAAGAATAAGAATAGAGGCACAGTGACTGAGTAGTTAGCATGTCCGCCTCCTTGTGCTGAGGACGCAAGATCGGGTCCAGGCTCCGGCCTTCCTGGGTGGAGTTTGCATGTTCTCCCCGTGCCTGCGTGGGTCTTCTCCAGGTACGCCGGTCTCCTCCCACATTTCAAAGACATGCGTGGCAGGTTAATTGGGTTTGCCGAATTGTCCCTAGATGTGCTTGTAAGCTTCCTGGCTGGAGGTGGGGTTCCCGGGGGCTGGGGGGCTGCGGGATGTTTTTTTTGGGGGGGAGGGGGGGGGGGGGGGCTGCAGTGTGGGGTGATGGGGGTGGGGGGCGTCTGGGGATTTGGGGCGGCGGGGGTTGGGTCGTTGTGGATGGCAGGTGTGGGTGGGGCGTGGTGGGTTCGTGGGGGCTGTGGGCCGGTTTGGTGCCGTGGGAGCCTGCTGTGCTGCGTTGGGTCTGGGGCGCTGGCCGTGTCGGAGGTAGGGGCGCTCCGGGTGTCTGGCAGGGTGTGCTTTGGCGCTGCCGTGGCTTGAGAGGCCCTGGGGGGGGGCTGCGCTCGCCTTGTTAGACCGCGGTCAACGGCTCCCCTCTTTGGTGGAGGTTCTTATGCGTGTCAGATCCATTAGACCAGCATCTACTGAAATTCAAACAGAATTTGCTTCTCCCCCCCACTGCTCGCTGAATCAGTGGGTGCTGGTGTCTGTGGATCTCACTCTGCTTCATCTATCCTTCCCTCCTTCCTCTCTATAGTTTATCCTCTGGTCTCTTGAGATCTCCCTAATCTATTGGAATTTAGAGGTTTCTGGGGTTGGCGTAAGACTGGTTTTGTAACCATGTGGGTGGCAGGTGGTGTTTGGTTGGTGCTGTTTTTCACTTTACTTCATTTTTATTACCTTTGATCTTTCCTCTGGTCTCCTGACCTTCTGAACTTTACGACTCTGGCGAGACTCTGAAGTATCCGGTTCAGGTGAAGGGTAATGGGATTTTTATTAGGTTTCAGGTGAACTAATGAATACAAATTCATATGAATTCACACGCACGTATGCACGCACACGCACACACACACACGCATGCATGCACACCAGTGTACACACAAACGCAGAGGCACGCACACACACACAAATGCGCACATACGCACGTTAAAAAAAATAAAAAGAGTGCAATGATGATATGTTGAATCGGTAAGACTGCCGAATGAACAATTCTGAGCTCTCAAAAAAGAAGAAAAAAAGAAGAAGAGATTTCAGTCATAACTGTTCATATAAAAAGGCAAACTGTTACAGAGAGCAGTTTAAGGTTATGCGATGGGCTGAAACCAGTGGGAAAACGAAGTACAGTGTTCCCTCGTTTTCCGCTGGGGTTAGGTTAAAAAAAATACCCGCAATAAATGAAATCCGCGAAGTAGTTAGCTTTATGTTTTACAATTCTTATAAATGTTTTAAGGCTCTAAAATCCCCTACCACACAATTTAGACACTTTTCTCATTGAGGCATTTACATGTTCTCACATTTCTCTCTTGTTCAAACATTGATAATGTTCAAAACTTCATAAATTGTATAAATTTTTTATATTACTGCAAAAAAATATGCAAAATTGCACTTAAAAAAAAATCCGCGATACAGCGAGACCGCGAAAAGTGAACCGCGTTATAGCGATGGAAGACTGTACAAACTACAGCTAAACAACAAAAATAAGGAAACATATTGATGCATAACTTAGAAGAGATACTGTATAACAGATAACAAGGCTAAGTAAGGAAAAGTGTAACTAAAGTTAAAATTCTAATTCTATGATTGGTCGGCCAATGAGTGTGCTGTGACTGCAGATGAGGTCTTACCTATGCAGTAACAGAGCAGGATAGAGAGCAGTATAGACAGTCCTACTGCACTGAGGGCTGTACACCTAAAAATGAGAGCATATCATATATATGTATTGTGTGAGCCTTGTAATGTTTTGATTTGAGTTTTCACACCCCCACCAAAAAAAAAAAAAAAAAAGGAATTTAGACATGCTTGTCTGAAATATGTTGGGTTCTGTGGTATTTTCAAAAGAGTAAAAATTTCCGCGGAAATTGTGGATGACTGCTGACTCTTGCAAGGTGGAAAGCCAAATGTTTGTGTACTTTACCTCTCAATCAGTCAGCAAGCTAGCATTAGTGTGCTAAGCTAACGTAACATTAGAATTATCATAATTTAGCATTAGCATTATCATGTTAAGTTAGCATTAGCATTAGCATGCCAAGTTAGCATTACTATTAATATGTTAACTTAGCATTAGCGTGCTAATTTAGCATTAGCATGCTAATTAGCATGAACATTAGCATTCTAAGCTAGTATTAGCATGCTAAGCTAGCATTAGCATTAACAAGGTAACTTAACATTAGCAATAGCCTGCTAACATAACATTTGTATAAACATGCTAACTTAGCATTAACATTAGCATGCTAAGCTAGCATTAGCATGCTATGCTAGAATTAGCATTAGTATGCTAACATAAAAATTAGCATTAGCATGCTAACTTAACATTAGCATGCGAACATAACAGATGCATGTACGATAAAGTGGCATGTTATATTGTGATATGTTTTACAGTAAAATACTGTGCATTACTTTATACCGCTAGGTGTGAACTTACCTCCATGAGCAATATTTGGAGGATTTTTTAAACTTGAAGGCAGAGCGGGACAAGGTGTTTCTTGGCAAAGGTCTAGTAGGAGGTGAGTACACTGAGCCTGTTGCCATAGTGTAGCCGGGTGTTGCTGTGGAGAAGAGGGGGGTGGTACCTGTACCTGTCTTAAAAAGAAAGTGCCTGAGGATGAGAGACAAAAAAAGAAGAAAAAATATGTTACCCCATGTCCACACCTTGGCAGAATTGTTGGTACACATCCATTGAAGACTTGTCACTGAACAACTTGAAGTTGATGCAAACTGACAAGCCACAAAGCTTCTGGGAAAAAATCCTTTGGATTAAGCTTTTTGTTACAAGCCACATCAAATATACATTTCCAGATACAAAAAAGATGTTCTGGTGTTTTTTTTTTTTTGTTTGTTTTTTTTTTTTTCAAAATGAAACCACACAAGCTGTCTTGAATCTGTGCAAGACACAATGACATCCCCCCAAAAAATGACGCAGGCACTCTGGTGTGTGCACAGTGTAAGAAAGCTTGTTCTCGGTCTCTTGATTCAAGTCAACATAATGAAACAAACGCAGAGCTAAAAACACCCACAAAAGAACAATTTACAGTATTGGATTATTTGGAAGTGGTTTTCCTATTGAACATCTGTGGGAGAAGCTGAAACATTCAGTCTTGGAAAAGGAACCCTTCTTTGACTGCTGAAGCAAGTTGCTCTGAAGGCGCGCGGAAAAAATAAAAAATATGTAATTTTTGTCTTTCTTTAACAGAAGGGTACAAACAATTTTTCCTTTGCATGCACTGTATGCGAATGTGTCCCATTATGTTAAGTATACTACATAACAACCTGAACTAGTTAAGTAAAAAAAAAAACTTTAAACATTAAAAAAATATATATTTGTATCTTCACGATTTAGTCCTAATATATTTGTTTGCTCCAGTAACAAAAAAACTAGGTGTCATGGTTCGGTTCTCAGCCTGTTGTGCTTGTGTGTGTGTGTTCCAGTGCCTGCAACGAGGGGGGCGTTCCCCAGCTCCGCACCTGCAGCGCATTGACAATCAAAGCTTTAAAAGGACTCCGAGGAACACAGCACGTCGTCGGATTATTATTTGCTCATCTTCGTGTCCAAGTGTTCTCCGCGTTTCCTTGTTGGTAAAGTTTTTTGAATCTGCCGTCGTCTTTAGTTTACTTGTATTCACGTGTGTGTTTCCGCGTCGCCTTTTGTTGTTATTCTCGTGTGATTGATTCCGTGTACATTTCGTGTCGTCCTTGCCGGGTGCAAGTGATTTAAGTTTTTCTAGTCCTTGCTGTTAGCAAGTGTTTTTTGTTACGTTAGTTCTCCTTGCCGTTTGCAAGCGATTTTGGTTATGTCAGTTTTCCTTGCAGTTGCAAGCGCTTTTTGTTACATTCGTGTTCCCTGCCTTTTGCAGGAGTTTTGTGTTTTCCAATTCCTCCTTGCCTTTTGCAAGTGTCCTTTGTTACTGCCGTGTCCCTCGCCTGTGTGCAGGGGCACCGCTGAAAATTTCGTTGTCTTGCCTGCGCGCAAGCTTTGTGCTTTCTGTTTTTCCAAAAGAATAAATCGAGGTTGTTTTCCTCCTCCGAGCCTGCCTTTTTGGGATCTGTTCTTTATCGACTCTGTCGAGTCCTTACAGAATAATCCGACCATGGATCCCGCCGACTCGGAGAAGGTGAGACAGGCGTTGGCCAGCCAGGGGCAACGGGTTGGGCAAACCGAGACCACCTTGGTAGGACTCCAAGAGGTGGTAGGCAGGCTTGCTCACCGGTGCGAGCAGATGTTCGCGAGGCTCGAGCAGCTCGGTTCCCGCGTACTAGACTCGGAACTTCCGCGAACGGACTCAGCCACGTTGGCTTCCCCAGCAGCTCCAAGGGAACCCGTTTTGCCCCACCCGTCGCGCTATGACGGACAGCCGGGTGGTTGCGGTCAGTTCTTGCATCAATGTTCGCTTATTTTCGACCAGCAACCGTATACCTACGCTCGTGACCCATCTAAGATTGCTTTTATTATGAGCCTCCTGTCTGGTCAAGCCGCTACATGGGCGATGGTGGTGAGCAACTCACGACCAGACCTCCGGTCCTCCTTCCCGATTTTTGTTTCTGAATTTCAACGTGTGTTCGACCATCCAGTCAAGGGGAAGGAGGCCGGAGGTCGGTTGTTAGACTTAGTGCAAGGAGAAAGATCCGTCGCTGACTACTCGATCATGTTTCGTATTCTGGCCGCGGAGAGCGGATTTGATGACTGTGCTTTGCGAAGTATCTTTCGTCGGGGATTGAATTCTGTACTCAAAGATGAACTGGCGGTCCGTGACGATACGAACTCTCTCGAGGGACTTATTGAGCTCACCATTCGGTTGGACAACCGCTTACAAGAGCGGCACCGAGAGCGAATCAGTGAGCGGCATGGGCCATCCGCCAACCCCCGCATGACTGGACTCAGCCTTGTCGACCACGCGGAAGCACGTTCCCTTCCGGGCACCCCAGCTGGCACAGGGGAGCCCATGCAGGTCGGAGGTGGACGCCTGCATCCCGAGGAGCGCCGCCGTCGGTGGCTCACGGGAGCCTGTCTCTATTGTGGTCAACCAGGGCATCGGGTGGCTTCCTGCCCCGCGAAACCACAACGTCGGACGCAACCGACCACACGACTGGGGACTGGGGGGACGTGCCAAGGAGACCCAGGAGTCCGGAATTGACTCGAACCAGGGTAAGCAGCTACCGGGGAGAACCGAACCCAGCCTTTCGTGTAGGACTAGCGGTGGGATTCGACGGTTAGAATTGTCAGGGGAATTGTCCGATGGCGGTATGAATCTAAAGATTAAGGCACTCATAGATTCGGGGGCCGACGATTGTTTCGTCGACCCGTGTGTGGTCGAGGCGCTGGGGAGCACGGTGGAACCATTAGAAAAGGTTAAGGAGGTTTTTGACCTCGATGGGCGGTTACTAGCACAGGTCCGTCATGTTACCAGTCCACTTACCTTGAGACTGTCGGGGAATCATGTTGAGAAAAGGAGTTTTTTCGTTATGCCATCCCGCGCTGCTCCGCTAGTATTGGGGCTCCCTTGGCTAAAGACTCATAATCCCGACATCGATTGGGATAAGCCCGCGTTGGAGAACTGGAGTCCTTTCTGCCACGCCCACTGTTTGCGGTCGGCAGAAGGGACAACCACGGTGCCCGTAAGTCCGGCTCCAGAAGCTATTTGCCTCGATCAGGTTCCGGAGGAATATCATGACTTAGGAAAGGTGTTTAGTAAGGACCGTGCCCAAGCTTTGCCGCCCCATAGACCATACGATTGTGCGATTGAACTGATCCCCAATGCGCCACTTCCGAGTTCGCGCCTGTATCAAGTATCCCAGCCGGAACAAGAAGCCCTGCGGGAATATATCTCGAGTTCGCTGGCCAATGGTCAGCTCCGTCCGTCCAAATCACCCGTGGGGGCGGGGTTCTTCTTTATAGAGAAGAAAGATAAGACCCTTCGTCCCTGTGTGGATTATCGGGGATTGAATGATATTACCATTAAGAATAAGTACCCGCTTCCGCTGTTGGACTCGGCATTTGCTCCGTTACAGTCTGCCCGAATCTTCTCCAAGTTAGATTTGCGTAGTGCATACCACTTAGTTCGCATCCGAGACGGAGATGAATGGAAGACCGCGTTCAAGACTCCCCTAGGGCATTTTGAGTATTGCGTCATGCCTTTCGGGTTAACGAATGCGCCCGCGGTGTTCCAGTGCCTAATTAACGATGTCCTCCGGGACATGTTGAATGCCTTTTGTTTTGTCTATTTAGACGACATTCTAATCTTCTCGCGAGACGAGCACGAGCACCGACAACATGTTCGCCTAGTTCTCCAGCGCCTATTGGAGAATCGACTCTACGTCAAAGCGGAAAAATGCGAGTTTCATTCGAAGTCTGTACAGTTCTTGGGCTTTATTATTGAGGGGGGGCAATTGCGAGCAGATCCGATTAAGACACAGGCCGTGGTCGAGTGGCCGAGTCCCACAACTCGTAAGCAGTTGCAACGGTTTTTGGGCTTCGCCAACTTTTATCGCCGGTTCATTAAGAATTATAGTTTACGGGCCGCCCCACTGACTAGATTAACGTCGAGCAAAGTTTCGTTTAGGTGGACACCTAGCGCCGAGAAGGCTTTCTCTGAACTTAAGCAGTTGTTCATAAATCCACCTGTATTGATCCACTCTAATACTGATCTCCCCTTTGTGGTCGAGGTTGACGCGTCGGATTCAGGAGTGGGGGCGGTCCTGTCCCAGCGGTCGCCAGAAGATGGGAAGCTCCACCCCTGCGCCTTCTTCTCCAGGCGTCTAAGTCCAGCAGAGCGCAACTACGACGTGGGGAATCGGGAGTTATTGGCGATCGTCCTGGCGCTTCAAGAATGGAGACACTGGCTGGAGGGCGCAAAGGAACCTTTCCAAGTACTGACCGACCACAAGAACTTGGCGTACCTCCGGTCAGCTAAGAGACTCAACTCCAGACAGGCACGCTGGGCCCTACTCTTCGCCCGATTCCACTTTGTCGTGGACTACCGCCAGGGTTCCCGGAACCAGAAGCCGGACGCTTTGTCCCGAATGCATGACGTGGCTTCTCCCGAGACGGGGACGGAACCTATTCTGCCAGAACGTTGTTTTGTGGGCGCGGTATGCTGGGAAGTGGAGAAGAGGGTCACGGAGGCACTGGAGGGAATCACCATCCCGGAGGACTGCCCAGCCGGGAGACTGTTTGTCCTGGACCCAGTGCGGGCGGAGGTCCTGCAATGGGGTCACAATTCGAGAGTCGCCTGTCATCCGGGTATTCATAGGACTCTCGCCCTAATCGGCCAACGGTTCTGGTGGCCGGAAATGAGGAAGGACATCACCGAGTTTATCAAGGCCTGCACCGCTTGTGCATGCGGGAAATCTTCCCACCAGCCTCCGGCGGGACTACTGCGGCCTCTACCCATTCCTTCGCGGCCGTGGTCCCACATTTCCCTAGACTTCGTCACTGGCCTCCCTAGGTCAAGAGGGAATACAGTAGTTTTGACTGTGGTGGACCGGTTCTCCAAGCTTACACATTTCATAGCTCTCTCCAAACTGCCTTCATCCTGGGAGACAGCACAACTCCTCATCCGGCACGTGTTCAGGCTACATGGACTGCCGGTGGACTTGGTGTCTGACCGTGGGCCGCAGTTCATAGCCCAGGTCTGGAGAAAATTTTGTAAACTGTTGGGAGCCACAGCCAGCTTGTCATCGGGGTATCACCCACAGACTAACGGCCAAACAGAAAGGGCCAATCAGGACCTGGAAGCCGCCCTCCGGTGTGTCTGCCTGCACAACCCCGAATCCTGGTCCACGCATCTACCCTGGATTGAGTACGCCACCAACACCTTGCCGTCTTCAGCTACGGGACACTCACCTTTCAGGGCGGCCTACGGGTACCAACCACCCCTGTTCCCTTCACAGGAGGGCTCCATAGAACTCCCATCGGTCCAACACCATCTACGGCGGGCTCACAAGGTGTGGCGGGAGACCAGAGCGGCGTTGTCCCGCACGGCTGACCGCAACAAAGAGATTGCTGATCGCCGGCGGCGGCCAGAGCCGGCTTACCGACCTGGGGACAAGGTTTGGCTCTCCTCCCGGGACCTGCGACTGGCTGGTGGGGCTAAGAAATTGGGTCCACGCTTCATTGGACCGTTCGAGATTCTCGCCATGATTAACCCTGTGACTGCAAAGCTCCGACTGCCCTCCTCCCTCAAAGTGCATCCAGTGTTCCACGTCTCCCTCCTTAAGCCTGTGACCCCCAGCCCACTGAATCCTCCCGCTCCTGCTCCGCCTCCTCCCAGGTTGGTCGATGGGGACCCTGTCTACACGGTCAAAGAAATTTTGGACTCAAGGTGCAGGGGCCGGGGCTTCCAGTACCTGGTCGACTGGGAGGGCTATGGACCTGAAGAGCGCCAGTGGATCCTCCGCTCCTGGATCCTTGACCCGTCTCTGCTCGACACGTTCTACGCTGCGCATCCTGATAAACCAGGTGGTCCGCCAAGGGGCGTCCGTTGAGGGGGGGGTACTGTCATGGTTCGGTTCTCAGCCTGTTGTGCTTGTGTGTGTGTGTTCCAGTGCCTGCAACGAGGGGGGCGTTCCCCAGCTCCGCACCTGCAGCGCATTGACAATCAAAGCTTTAAAAGGACTCCGAGGAACACAGCACGTCGTCGGATTATTATTTGCTCATCTTCGTGTCCAAGTGTTCTCCGCGTTTCCTTGTTGGTAAAGTTTTTTGAATCTGCCGTCGTCTTTAGTTTACTTGTATTCACGTGTGTGTTTCCGCGTCGCCTTTTGTTGTTATTCTCGTGTGATTGATTCCGTGTACATTTCGTGTCGTCCTTGCCGGGTGCAAGTGATTTAAGTTTTTCTAGTCCTTGCTGTTAGCAAGTGTTTTTTGTTACGTTAGTTCTCCTTGCCGTTTGCAAGCGATTTTGGTTATGTCAGTTTTCCTTGCAGTTGCAAGCGCTTTTTGTTACATTCGTGTTCCCTGCCTTTTGCAGGAGTTTTGTGTTTTCCAATTCCTCCTTGCCTTTTGCAAGTGTCCTTTGTTACTGCCGTGTCCCTCGCCTGTGTGCAGGGGCACCGCTGAAAATTTCGTTGTCTTGCCTGCGCGCAAGCTTTGTGCTTTCGGTTTTTCCAAAAGAATAAATCGAGGTTGTTTTCCTCCTCCGAGCCTGCCTTTTTGGGATCTGTTCTTTATCGACTCTGTCGAGTCCTTACACTAGGAACTATGCTTACTTTGTCAACATTACTTATCGGTAAGGATGGGTATCGAAACAGTACTTTTTTGTGTTATGGACCGATTTGGGACGGTACCTCCGAGCACCGATTCACGTGAAAACGGTGCCATGTTTTCGGTTCTGAAGCACGTCTTTCTAAATTGTGATTGTGCGGTAGTAGAACAGTTGACGATTTTCCAAGGCGCACATGAACGCAACATGTACGTACACCAGCGTACTGATGTCACCCACGTTATACCTTTATTTTTACTATTCCTCTCAGGCTGATTCGTTTTAAATTTTAAATCTTTATTTGTCAAGTTTTAGATATTGAAAAGTAACTGTATATTGATTTTTTTTTAATATTTTACTGTTAAATAAACAATGATGAGCATTTATTACCAGCCATGAGCATTTATTACCAGCCATGTAGATATACATTCAAATGTGAAAGGTACCCATCCCTACTTATCAGAAGCTAAATATACAGATCTCAGTAGTCGAGTGGCTGTCTCTGGTGTAATAACCTTATCCGTAAGGTTGTGGGTTTAATGTCGAAGTGTCCTTGAGCAAGACACTGAACTCTGATTTGCTCCCCAGTGGACCGGACAGCGCCCTATGTGGCAGCAGTCAACCATTGGGTGAATGGTGTGAATGGGTGAATGTGAGGCATATGCGCTTTGAGCACCATATGGTGTGGTTAAAGTTCTGTATAAAAAGCAGTCCATTTACTATTTAAATATTGTTTTTTGCCAGAGTGGTGGGTGGAACTAAAATGACATTTAAAAAGTACTCATGTACCCGTTAAGTTTGCCTTAGATTTAATTGACGTGTCCATCATTTTCCATCAATACAAAAGTTATTTCCGTTTACATGAACAGATTAGAGGACCTTCTGGCTCATTTTTGCAGTGATAAAAATCCCTGCAAAAAAAAAAAAAAAGTACAGTAATTATCAAGGTCACAGTGTCTAATTAATGACAGAGCTTCAGCTAATGAGCGTCTGCAATTACAATTACGACTTCTCTCTAACAAGGCAGTGTGATTAACAATTATAGCCGATTATAACAAGGCCCCTGTAATTAATACCTGCCTCAAGGCTAGTTGTGAAGAAAGCTATAAGGGCAACAAAGTTGGGAGATCACAGTGAATGGTGTGAAACAGAATAAAGAGGACACATAGAGGCAATACACTGAACAATGCACTGGATGTTTGCAATATGTTGTGCACGGCAGTTTAATTTAAGAAGCAGACTGTAGGATTTAGCAACATCTTGTCATGACTCATCAACCTTCAGGCTGCACCCAAAATCACGCCTGTATGATCAAAACACACAGTGTTATCTATGATGACCTTCATTCATTTCTCCAACAAGTTTTTTTCCACTTCTGTTTATTGCTGAATGTAAATATGTTATCCCGCAACATAGTAGTAGGATTTCCAGCTGTCCCTTGAAATACGGAATCGTTCCGTATTTAGAACTGTAAGTACGTAACCTTGCTCTTGCAAGATGAATTCTCGCGGTATTTGTGAGTTCACAAACTCCGGAGAATACATCTTTTACCGAGCCCGTTGATTTCCACCGATCCGAACAACCAATCACAGAGTGACATTGTGTTTGGGGCGGGACATGCAACTGTGACAAAACCAGGAAGCCAGCGTCGACGCCAGGGCTAACAAACCTAACATGGACGAATGGACGCCACAATTAATTCTATTCTTGTAGAATTACTTGCCGTTTCCTTGTTGAATGTTGAACAGCGAGAGGCACTTCGTGCATTTCTAGCTGGTAAGATGTTAGTGCTTTTTCCGCGGCCGTGATTGGTCAAAACAAACGTGTACAATGCTGAATCGTCCAATCAGCTCGAATTATTGTACAGAATGGGAATGATGCCTTTCCCAAGCAAATTACCGTGGAGCGGTACCAGATGGATATTGCAGAGAACTCCCTTGATTGAAGCGCAATACCAATCTGGCTATTGCCAGGTTAGTAAGTATGCATCCCGTATTGAATTGTCAAGGCACGCACTTTGTCTGTGAGGGCCAAAAATAGTCCATAATATCAATGTCAATAGAAATAATGAACTAATTATTAATGAACTAATTCATTAATGAATTAATGGTAGAAGTACCCTCATACATTATGAGGGACTGGGGGAGGGTGGTGTCACGCCGCCACCAGAGTGGCGGTTCATGCTTTTGTTTTACAGTCATATTCCTGTTTTATTTTGATAGTCCTGACTCTACTCTCACCCCAGGTCACTTACCCTTCCTGCAGCTCAATGATTACCAGTCCACGCCCATGATCAGCACCACCTGTTTCCAATCAACCCGGACAATAAAAGCCACCTTCATTCTCCAGTTGGTTGCCGAAGTGTCACACATCTCAGTGCATAGAAGCGTCCTCCCAGTCCTCGTACCACAGTCCTTGTTTGATGTCTAGCCTTGCCTTGTCTTGTGCCTTTAGTTTGCCCTGGTTTTCCTCCCTTGTGGAGCGCCTTTTGTTGTCCCTGTTTTTGAGTGCCCTTTTTTGTATCTCCAGTTTGGAGCTCTTTTTGTTCAGCCTTTTTTCCCTCCTTGAGAGGCGATTTGAGTTTCGTGCGATTAAAGCAGCAGCCTTGTTGGCCAACTTACACTCTGCGTCTGAGTCCTACCTCCTCTCGTCGTGTCAGTACACTTCGGCCAGCATGGACCCAGCAGAAAAGTTGGACGCTGCACTACGTAGACAGGCCGCCCGCCTGTCGCACCTGGAGGAGGTCCAGCAAGCCATGGCCACCCGGATAGGTGAACTTGCTGGACAGGTGCAGGAGCTGGTGAACCACCTGCAACACTCCACGCCAACCGTCACGAAACCGGAAGCAGCTGAATCCCCGATCCCGACTCCAGCCTTGGCCGGGGCTGGAATGAGACTGGCCTCCCCGGAGCGATACTCGGGAGAACCAGTACATTGTCAGGCATTCCTGACCGAATGTGACATTCACTTCGAACTCTCACCACAGGCATTTCCCACAGACCGTTCCCGCGTGGCCTTCATGATTTCCCACCTGACGGGACGACCCAGAGACTGGGCCACCGCGGAATGGGCACGGCGCTCCCCGACTTGCTCAACCGCAGCCGGGTTTAGCAGGGCTCTCCACCTCGTTTTTGATCCAACCAACTTGGATCGAGAGAAGACGTGAGAACTCAGCCATCTCAGACAAGGCAGAGAATCGGTTAATGATTACGCCATCCGATTCCGAACTCTAGCAGCCAAGAGTGGCTGGAACGACACAGCTCTCTTTGACCACTTTTTGAAGGGGCTCACAACCTCCATGCAGGAACTCTTGCTTCCAAATGACTTACACACTACGACCTGGACTCATTGATTTCGCTTGCCATCCGCACTGATCATCGGAGGCGGGAGCTCAAGCAGAGCAGCGGACTCCAAAGGATACCTGATTCGGGACCCCTCCAGCATCCACTGGCAAGTGAGTCTTCACGATATGCGTTTCCCCAGTCAGCTACCGCGAGGGAGGTCAGTGGAAATGACGAGGAACCCATGCAGCTTGGTCGGACCCAGCTAACCATCGAGGAGCGACAGCGTCGCCGCCAAGAAGGCCGTTGCTACTATTGTGGTGAACTTGGTCATCTGGTGGGATCTTGCACCGTGAAGAGAGGTCCACCGGTGAGTTTCCCGTCACCCCGTCCTGCTAAGACTCAAAGAATCACGCAAGTCAGGATAAGTCATCATGCTAGGACCATAGACCTGCCAGCCCTCATCGACTCCGGATCCGACGAGAGCCTCATGGACTGGGGCCTCGTTAAACAGCTACGGGCCACCATCGAACCCCTTCCCCTAACCGTCCAGGCCAGAGCGCTTAATGGCAAGGAACTCTTTTGCATCACCCATATCACAGAGCCTCTCGAGGTCCATATTGGGCAGCACCAAGAATTCATTCGTTTCCATGTTTTTCGATCCCCGTCACACACATTGGTATTGGGACATCCCTGGTTACGGTTGCACAACCCCCGCATCGACTGGCGATCCGGGAACGTACTGGAATGGGGAAAAGACTGTTTGGATCACGTCTTGGACCAATCAGCTACCAGTGCATTCTCAGCCGCAGTCAACCAGTTGACTCTTGAACCTCTCGTTCCCGAGCCTCGCCAGGCACCGCCTCAAGCCCCCGAGCCTCGCCGGGCGCAGCTCCAGGACCCTGAGCCACGCCAAGTTTCTGCATCATGTCACGTCAAGTCTCTGCATCAAGTCACGCCAAGTCTCTGCATCACGCCGCCCGAGCCAAAGCCGTCCAAGCCAAAGCCGTCAAAGCCAAAGTCGTCCTCGCCAAAGTCGTCCTCGCCAAGGCCGTCCACGGCAAAGTCTACCACACCACGCCAGGTCGGCCAAGCCTGCCACGCCTCGCCAAGCCTGCCACGCCTCGTCAAGTCTGAAAACCTGCCACGCCAAGTCTGCCAAGCCAGCCACGCCTCGTCAAGTCTGCCAAGCCTGCCACGCCAAGTCTGCCACGTCTGCCACGCCTCGCCAAGTCTGCCAGGTCTACCAAGTCAAAACTATCCACGGGATTCCCTTGGTACCTTCCGAACCTGATCCTGCGCTAAGAAAAGGTCTTCTGAACGGTCCCGACGGGACTCTCGTCTGGCGTCATGGACGCCCTCCCGAACTGCCTTTTTGTCTGGGACGGATGGGTGGGTCGTGTTCCCACCTCCGTGCCCCCTTCCACCCGCCCTTGTTTTTGGACTCTGTGTCGAAGGGCCGTCAAGAGCCGTTGAGGGGGGGGTACTGTCACGCCGCCACCAGAGTGGCGGTTCATGCTTTTGTTTTACAGTCATGTTCCTGTTTTATTTTGATAGTCCTGACTCTACTCTCACCCCAGGTCACTTACCCTTCCTGCAGCTCAATGATTACCGGTCCACGCCCATGATCAGCACCACCTGTTTCCAATCAACCCGGACAATAAAAGCCACCTTCATTCTCCAGTTGGTTGCCGAAGTGTCACACATCTCAGTGCATGGAAGCGTCCTCCCAGTCCTCGTACCACAGTCCTTGTTTGATGTCTAGCCTTGCCTTGTCTTGCGCCTTTAGTTTGCCCTGGTTTTCCTCCCTTGTGGAGCGCCTTTTGTTGTCCCTGTTTTTGAGTGCCCTTTTTTGTATCTCCAGTTTGGAGCTCTTTTTGTTCAGCCTTTTTTCCCTCCTTGAGAGGCGATTTGAGTTTCGTGCGATTAAAGCAGCAGCCTTGTTGGCCAACTTACACTCTGCGTCTGAGTCCTACCTCCTCTCGTCGTGTCAGGTGGGGAGAGCTCGTACATGGCTTAATTTCAGAAAACTGCGACCAGTCGTAAACAAACTGATTATATTGCTATTTGTAGGCCTAAATTAGAGTCGTATGCCCAGTTCAACCTCTGAAAATATAAAAACAATTGCCACATTATTTTGGATTATGTTGGCTTTCAGCCTTCCTACCCATAGGCGCTCACTATAAAAAATCTTAACGTGTTAACTATGACCAGTTACCACCAAAAATGACATACACATCTCTAACTTAGGCCTACATCAATCTCTTGAAATAGCAATGCTGCCATAGACATACATACCAAAATCTGGGAAAATTTTCACTGGGGGTAAAAAAATTGGCTGTTGGAAATTGTGCTCTGCTAGTAACTTTAGAGGGTCACCAGCCACGTTGGCTGGTCATCAAAATTATCGCGATTGGAGAACATTTGAGACAGTACTTAGTAGAAACAGCATAATTTGTGAGTGTGTTTTAAATTTGTTGAACATAAATAAGAGGACTTCAGACATTTTACAACTTGCCTTAAATACATGTCTAAATTATATGCTTGCTGATATTTACAAGAGGAGACTTGTATAATTTTATTAAAGAATTACACCTGTAAGATGCCTTTGCCAAATCTAATATTGCTGTCTATGGAACTGAGTGATAAAAGAAAAAGGGGTCTTCAAAGCAGCACAAACGATCCACTTATTGTACATTGTGGCCCATGCATGTGTTCATATCATTCATTCAAAATTATGCATCCTATTCAACTCAGGTTTAAATAGTCAAAAAAATTGTTTCACCTACCACAAACAACACCTAAAAACAATCACGGCAGCAAGGTTGAAGGCAATCAGGTTGGCGACCCTTGTCGATGAGGTGTGAGTTAGCAACCCTACATAGTAGTTAGCAGATTTTTTATTTTTTTTATTTTTTTAAGAGTTTCAAATGCATATGCTGGCGATTTACCTCTAAAGTGATGAGAAGCTTGTCAGCAGAAGGATGCTGAATGGTATTGCAGTCATAACGAATGGAATTCAACTCCTTCACATTGTCAGTGTTATGTAACACACCAAGCCGCCTGTGTTTATGCAGTGAATCTAACAGAACTAAGACAGGCATGTCTCAAGAGCAACACCAATTAAGGAATGGCAAACATGATGGTATGACCATGACCCGGCCCGGCGTGAGCCATCTGGAGCAACAGAACAATTTCCGCCAGAGGGCGCTATTTGGTTTCATTTCAAAAACATCAAATAAAGTGCTTTGGCAGACCTAGCCAAACCCACAGTGACGAAACTAGAACATATGAATTTTCCCGAGTGGGTGTCTTGATTTGTGGACCGTTTGGGCCGCTATTTCGTACATAATGGATCAAACAAGCATTTGTGAAGCAAGAGCTTTCTCTCTGTCATTCTTTCCACCATAAGATGCCCAAAAGTGCTTTATGAAGCCTCACATTCACTGATTCTCACACATTTATACACCAGTGGCCGGCTGCTGCCATGCGGGTCCACTGGAAGCAATTTAGGGTTCAGTGTCTTGCTCAAGGACACTTCAACATGCCAAATCTCATCCGACCACGATCAAACCGATCACATCGGTGTAAATTCTAGTCTAAATTGTCACAGAGCAACTCAAGAGCACCTGATGAAGATGGCAGGTAAGCTAGTGCAATGTCAAGACACCGCTAAGTATAACCCAAAACAGACAGTATCATGTGGAAACCATGGTCCAATATCATCTTGTTTGACCTTTTTTTGACTGGTAATTCAGGTTTGTGGTTTTTGTATTTGTTAATGAATAGTAGGTTAGGATAAAAAAAAAAAAGAACCAAAAAAAAAGAGGATAGTAAGTCAATGCCAGAGTGGTTTTCAGACACACTTCAACTATTTTAATTCTGCAATTCTGACTTTGCGTCCCCATGCTCTTCTTTTTTTTCTTTTTTTTTTTTTTATGGGGTGCAGCTTAATTGGAGTTTTTACTTATTGTTACTTACGGTGATTGCAATTTTCAGCCTGTCTCATCAGGGATCACCACAGCAAGTCACTCACGTGAATTGCTTGGCACAATTTTTCCACCAGATGCCCTCCCTAACGCAACCCACCCATTGTTATGTGGGCTTGGGACCGTGGCTGGGTATGGAAGCATTGGCCGTGACTCAAAACCAAAGGCAGCAACATCCTACACCACCAGTGCACTGACTTTCACTCATTACTGTATGTAATTATGCATGATTCCCTGCATTGTGTAACCTATTCTCTGTTTTCCTGTAATTTCATTTATGTGAGGCAATATAAGCTTGCTGAGCAACATTTAAAATCAAGCAAAGCATATGCAAGCATCATGGGAGATGCAGCTGATTTAACCAAGCCATGTTTAACAGTTTTATGTGCTCTGCAGACGATACTTGTTGGGGTTTGAGGCATGAGGGTCTTTTCAGTACAGAAAATGGACACAAAAAAGGATTTCAAATTCACAAATGTATGCTGTATGCTGGGGTAGCTTCATGCAGCCGACTATCCATTCACTGTGTTAGTGCAAACTAATGACAGCAGACAACCAGAGATTGGAGGGATAATAGAGTGTAAAATGAGTGTGACCACAGTGAGCGGCAACCATAACTAATATGGCAGCCTCTTAAAGATAATGGTGCTTCAAATCTCTTTTCTGCAACCTGCATTTTAGGAATTATTCACACTGGATGTCTTTATTAATTGGGGTGACACAAAAAATGTTGGCACTGCCACACTTATTTATTTATTTATTTATTTATTTATTGTGTGTTTGGATGTGATCATAAAGTAACAGCTATACTCAAAGCAAAAGAACTGTACTAATGGAATGTACTTAAATTCCACCTATTATAAACTGCAGATTGTGTGAGGCAAAATCAATAGAAAAACAAAACAATAGTTTAAAAACGAAACAAATAGCTTGATGATAGGCCCACATTGTTTTTGTTTTTTTCACCTTAATACACTAAAATGTGAAACTTACACACAGAAATAGATAAAGGCAAGCAATCCATTTGGAAGCAAACAGCATACATTTGCTTCATTATTGATTTTGTGCTCTTTTGGAACCTTTTACTACAACCATTTCTGGAAGTTACAATTTGCAGTGCTTTTTCACGGCACATCTACATGTCAGAATATTCCCTTTTTCTCCACTTCCAAGGGCAATTATTAAACACTAACTCTGATTCTGATGTTGTCTAAATGATTGCTTATGGGTGTTCTTGACTAATTGAGGTTTGATTAAACTGATACACACTACTGCAGATCTTGTGGATTGTGCTTGTGAGTGTGGATGGTTGTTCGTCTCTGTGTGCCCTGCAATTGGCTCGCGACCCTTGTGAGGAATAAGCGGTCAAGAAAATGGATGGATGGATGGATGGATGGATGGAATTTACAAGGTGCATTCATCCACCAAGATGTTACCTTTGGCTACAATGCAACACTGAATTCTAATTAAGCTAAGCCCTTTTTATATAAAATAAAGTAGAAACCCCTTAATGTGGTTATTCAAGGGGCGTTCCGTCATCCTTGTGTGATATCGGAGACAATGCCTGCTCTGCCCCCATTCATTTCTGACCGGAACTGTTGTCTTTCCTTGTAATGCCTGCAATTGGCTCAATTTTTTTGGGACACTGAATAAGTGAAGTGCACATTTGACCAATGTTCTCAGTTTCCTATCAGCCTGAGTGAAGCAAGCATGCTCAGAGCGTATTTCCCACGATGAGGGAACAGGGATTTTGTGGGAGAATTTGTGGCCATGGGCGAGTGAGCACGGGCAGTATCCAGGGGTAAACAACCGGTCTCCACGAATACATTGTTGTGGAATTTTCAGTAGCTAGGTGAGATCAATAAAACAGTCTAGAAAAATAATTGTCTTTTGAGTTTCTTTATATTTGAAGCTTCAAATATACACAAGACTTACGGAGCATTCTACAAGATGGTTTTGAGTTTCTTTATATTTGAAGCTTCAAATATACACAAGACTTACGGAGCATTCTACAAGATGGTGGTCAGTGAGAGAGTGTGCAGTAAATTATCATGGGAAGATTCTTTTGCAGCCTGGTTAGGGAGGCAAGTTCAAGACAGGAACAGAGCAGTTTTAAAACAAAGAGGTGCTTGTTCTGAGTTGAGCGGGCTTATCTGTCAAGGTCATACCATTCTAGCTTCATGTACAAGAAGTAAAAGGCTCATTGTTAAAATTGCAGATCTCCACAATAAACTAGAAACATGTTATGCTAATACGTGCTAACTAATTATTTTCCATAACAACATCTGAAGATGGTCCCCAGGGACGTCCTGCTTAGTGAATGCCTCAGCCAACAGAAGCACAGTAAAGATACAGAGCCAGATGGACTGTCAGGGAAAGACAAGCCCTTGCATGGCATGTACCACCGACAAATTGAGGAAGTGGCTGACATCGACAAAACATACCAGTGACTGGAAAAGACTGGAGTGAAAGACAGCATGGAGACACTAATCATGGCAGCATACGAGCAGGCCCTAAACACAAGATCAATAGAGGCCGAGGTATACCACATTAGGCAGGACCCCAGCTGCAGGATGTGCTAAGAAGCCCCAGAGACAGTGCAGCATATCGCAGGAGGATGCAAGATGCTGGCAGGCATACTTGGAAGAGCACAACCAGGTAGCAGAAACTGTTTGGGAACATCTGTAACAAATATGGACTAGAGGTCCCAGTATCAAGATGATAGACACCTCTGAAGTTGGTTGAGAACAACCAGGCCAAGATCCTGTGGGACGTCCAGATCCAGACTGACAAACGAATGATAACCAACCAGCCTGACTTAGTGGTGGTGAATAAACATCAGAAGATAGCACTTGTGATAGATGTAGCAATCCCGAATGATAGCAACACACGGGAAATAGTAACACGTTGAGCTGGAGAAAAACCAAGGACTGAAAAGAGAACTAGAGAAAATGTGGAGGGTAAAAGAAACAGTAGTGCCAGTTGTAATGGGGCCACTGGGGGCAGTAACACCCAAGCTGGGTGGATGGAGCCGGCAGAGACCAAGAACAACATGTGTGGAAGAGCGCAATACTTGGGAACAACTAAGTTCCGGTGCAGAACCCTCAAACTCGCAGACCTCTGGTAGAGCTTGAAGGAGATATCGCCCAGGTGGGCAAGGACACAATTCTTATTTTTTTAATGACTTGTAATAGACAAATGTTTAAAATTCCAAAAGAAAAGACAAATATGAAACAATAAAACAACATTGAATTTAATTTTTAAAAAAGACAAATCATCTCTCTCTCTCTCTCTCTCTCTCTCTCTCTCTCTCTCTCTCATTTCCTGTTGAGGTACGAGAAACCAACATGTATTTTGGATTGTGGACAATAATTTAAACCAACTGAGTGGAATGGCCTACATGAAAAAGTCTCACTTCTTTGGATCTTTTTTTTCACACATTCTCCAATATTCTTACTCTCTATTCAAATCTGGCTCTATGCAGTTCAGCGCGACTGTGTGTTTCAACATTCCAACATAACACACTTCCAGGTTTTCCTGCAATGAACCCAGTTTTGAATGATCTCAAAACTAAACTCTCAACCTTTTAATACTAAAATAAATCCAAACCAGATACATAGTCCCAATGGTATAAACATTCTCCAGCTCATATAGGATCAAAGCCAAAATGCTGGAGGTTGTAAAGATCATAGAGACCGATATTTTCCCCTCCATCAATCTTAACGGCATCACCATTTTCCTCCCAGGGAATGATCAAAAAGGGGGGAGAAGATGGGAAAAACTCAAGTTGACTATAAATTGTTTGGTGAAACAAAGGTCAAGGTTACCATTGCTCACACAGTCTCATTAACACACATTGCAAAGACGAATCAATGTCTACCAAATAACGTCATCCTTTTTCAGTGTCTTAAAAATATGACTTCTGTATTGAAAAATCAAAATTTAAAGTGTACATTAAAGGGACAGCAACATGAAAAATTTACTTTTTGACGCTTTTAGCCGTGTTAAAATGCTATTTCCTCACCAAAAACATGACGGACGTGGTCCTCCATTTGCCCCTCTCTGAGAAATTCGAAGTCATTCTCCTCTCAAACCATCAGCCCCTCCACCTGAGAAAACGAGCTGTTGGCACGCTTTGACGTCATAAGGTGCTGACCCACCCCGCACCGCCTCTGCGGACTAGATGCACGTCCACTTTCCCTGAGACCTCCATGGGATAGCGACAAAAGTAGCCTTTATCAGTAAACATTCTGTCCAAATGAATTCAAAGCAATCAATTATCCCTCACATTTGGAATGCCAAAGTGCAATGACAATTGGCTGTCTTGAAATCCCAGAAAGGTTCTTGTTGACACTTTGTAAACTACAAGTAAAACTTTTGCACTGTTGAATCTAACTAAACGAATAAGAATTTGGTTAGGGTGCTCGCTCTGTAAGCAGCAAGTCCCTGGTTCGAGATCAGTTCAGGGTCCCCCCCCCCCCCCCTTCTTTCCTCTCCCTACTCCCCTCTCATCCACGATTTCTTGCGGCAAGGAACCGTTTTGTTTCAAATGTTTATTCAAGAATTGATCGCTTGCATTCAGTCGGCTCGCCGGGAGTGCGGCACTCACACGGGGAGAGGCGGAGTTTTACTGAACACCTAATATTTCATTTGAAAAATTACATCGCCATGGTGTCAAAGGTAAAATTTAATCATTAGATGCCTATAGTTAACTGTTGGAAGGGTTTAACATACCGTTGTCTAATCCCTTTAAACTAAAAAACTAAGAAATACAAATTACATTTTTTATTTCTCAGTCCATCACTTTGTTTCCAAAATACAGGCTCACGATCAAAAGCATGTTGAAGAAGTCGAGCTCAATGATGTATAGAAGAGGTGCCCAAGTCTGGTTCTCGAGAGCCCCTATCGAGCCTATTTTCCATGTCTCTCTCCACCAACGCAGCTGAATCCAATGATCAGCTCATCAGCGCAAGTTTTGCAGAAGCCTGATAACGATCATGAATCGGGTGTACTGGTGGAGAGAAGCATAGAAAACAGGCTGGATAGGGGCTCTCGAGGACCGGACTGGGGCACCCTTGATGTATAGCATCATTGCTGAAAATACATTCCTGAATAGGAATGTAATGTTGCTCATATTTTCTGAAAGGCTTGCTGGCCTTAGTTGCAGTACTTGACAATTAAAAATAAAATAAAATAAAAATAATTTCTTTGAATTGCGCAGTTCTTTTCACAAAACTAGAGTAACTGTTCTTTTTAATAAAACACAAGGTGCATGATTTACTTTTTTATTCTATCAATGTTAACCTGTTCAGAGAACAACAGGCCTTTGCAGTGGCGTAACATTTCCCTCCCCCTATTTCTTCCCCCCATCCACCACCCGAACAACCTCCAACCACAACCCCCTCCCCCCACCCGCCACGCCCAACACACACACACACGCACGCACACCCCTGTACACACACAAGTATTGCCATTTGAGAGAAGTGCTTCTTTTCACCAAGGACTTTTGCAGGGCCTCCAATTTTAATATTGTGACATTTATATTGAACATTAAAAATACCACAAAAATGTTTCAATACATTACATTCTGTTTTAAAACCTTTAAATCTGTTTGAATATATGCAAAATGATCACTTATGGCACCAAAAAAAAAAAAATTAAGTAATTTGTCATATATTTGAATCCCACTAACTGCACTTAATAACAAAAATAAGTTGCTACTCACACATTACCTTGTGCGCCGCGCTCGGCAAAGTCCTTTACGGTCCAAAGTTGTATTTGTCAGTAAAACACCTGTTTCATTGTTTATTGTATCTGGGGAATGGTCCAGTGGGCCTGAGCCAATTGATATATTATACAGTAGCCTCGAGCTTTTTGCATTGTCGTCAAATTCATAGGTGGCGGGGAAGCTGCCTTTTGACCGCCGGGAGAAGCGGGACGTGGCTGGAGGGTCAATTTTAGTCCAGGACATGGCCTGGATTAAAACCACATTTATCAAGCCTCTTTGAGGATTTTTAGCTGTAATGTCTTTTTTTTTTTTTTGTCTATTTTTCTTGCGTGCTGCTTTTTTTTTCTTTTTTTTTTTTTTAATTTGCAAAGCATGACAGCGATGATGGCACACACACACATGCGACCACTTTTTTTTTTTTCCTCAACTCGCATCACATCATTGAGACTCATCGTGACTGACACGGATGCCGAAGTCAGGTATTTAATGATCATTTCCGGCACCAGCAGCGTGACTGACCTGCCGAGATCCTATTTACAAAATAACTTTTTCTCTCTCTCTCTCACTCGCTCGCTCTCACTCACTCTCTCTCCCATCAAGGGCCCGCGCGCAGTCTGGGCCCCGGTGCAATGCACTGTCTGCACCGACGATATTTACGTCACTGGGCCTTTGTCTTGTCACTGTGCCAACTGCAGTAGAACGCATGCACTGGAGCTATCTGCTTAGCAAAAAGTCATTTGAGACCATTTTCTCAGCAGATAGTTTGCTGTTTGACCGTAATTTTGAGTTTCTTCCCTTATGACAGGGGTGTCTAAACTTTTTCATTTGAGGTCCACATCCAGAAAATCAGAAGGAGGCAAGGGCCACATAATGTTATGAAGAGAAATTGTGTTTAGTCCTAAACATTGTACAAATAATTTATTTGTGCTTTGCATATTTAGAAAAAAAGCTACAGTATATAAACCAATTTATTTGTAATATGGCAGTAGGGTTATTATAGTTTTGGAATTTTTCATTTTAGTTAGTTTTTATTAGTTTTCAGGGTGGTTCTGTTAGTTTTTATTAGTTTAGTTCTTTAAAAAAATGCTTAGTTTTATTTTAGTTTGTTAGTTTCAGTATTTTGTTTTTGTTTTTTTAAATGTGCATCACTTGTGCGCAATATTTTAAAAAACACCATAGGAGCAACGTCATCTTTTGGTGCTTTTCTATTGGCTGCTGCTAGATGACGTCACTTCTGTGTGACATACTTTCAAACGTCATTATTCCGGTTTATATCAAAAGAAATCTACTAAAAATCACATTTAAAATCATCCCCAAAGGCTCATGCATTAAATTAATTACCAAAGACTAAAACAAAGGACACGTTTGCTATAAGGTTAGTTTTGTAAACATAAAATGTAGTTTCAGTTAGTTTTCATTTTTTTTTTTTTTTTTACATTTTTGTTTTTATTTTATTTTGGTAACAATATTGTTTTTTGAATTGTAGTTTTTTCATTAGTTTTAGTTAATTAAAATAACCTTTAATGGCACCAGATTTTCGATACCCTCCCTTCTTACTTTGACCAGCTCCAAACATTTTTGTTTTGTTTATTTTATTTGAACTGAGTCAAATGCCATTTTTAGCACATGTCGCGGGCCACTGAAAAATGGACGGCAGGCCGCAAATGGCCCCCGGGCCATAGTTTGGACACCTCTGCCTTACAAGGCCTTGAGACACACTGTATATCAAACATAGATATTTGTTTGCCTCGTGAATTGAAAAATTCACTGTGTGCATGCTACTTGACTTGAAGTGCTGAGTGCAGAAATCCGGGTGGCCAGTCAAAATGCATCCTCCGTTCACATGATTACAAGATGGGAGACCACAACAAACATGTCAGTGACTACAACTTAAGGGTCAATATATGGTCGACACATGACCAGCTCATACTGCTTAACATCATTTTGTCAGTGTCTTCAGTTCAGTATCAATTTATCCTCTAATAAATGATGTGCAAGGAGGATGCCCTGACGGCCACAGGCCAGGGTCACAGCCTGCGCAGAGATATGCTGGTACACTGGCAGCTGCGCCCAGCCAAGAGACAGATTGTCTCAGCCACGTGGCAAAGCCATATAAAAAAAAAACGCAAAGTCTGGATGTTCTTTGAACTACACACACTGCCCTGAAATTGGTTAAATCCACATTATGGATGTTAGCCTGTTAACTTGTAGGCCTGCGGTAACTCGAGGTCAGTGTTTGGCCTTTTATCAGTGTATTGTGTGTGTATGTTTTTTGGCAAAATGGTTAGTTATGTTCCACTTGTTCTGGACCGGGCATTCAGATGCAATGTTTTCAGAAAAATCCAAAAAGACAATTGCCTATGCGAGAATATATGTTAATCAAATATTAATTAATGAAAATTACCAATATCTAGCATGATGATACTTTAAACAGATGAATAACTTGTTTTATTTCAAAAATCATATATTTTGTAGGGATGTCCCGATCACACTTTTTTGGAACCGAGTCCGAGTCACTTCATTTTAAGATCGGCCAATTCTGAATCCAGATCCGATGCTTCGACATTTCATTAAGATTTTATTTTTTTATTTTTTTTAACAAAACACCGCAACTCCTTTTATTTTATATGGTGAGTGGAGCATTTAAACCCCCTTTTTTGGCACTTGTATTAGTTACCCCAAGGGCTATTATTAACTAGTATATTAATTTTTCACAAAAGCTTTATTTTTTACAACCTACTGCAGCCATTTTAACTCCTTCAGACCCATAAATGGTTGGAGTGGACATAAAATATTCAGTGTCCAAACAAAAAAAAACGCATAATTTGGATTATGCCACACTTCCGGTTCATGATTGGATCTTAACTAACCAATCACAATTTAATTTGCATGATGTTCATGTTAAAAATGTTGCATATAAGCTTGTAAGTTTACAACACGTTACAGCCATATTGTCCTGGTGTTCACTATACAGTACCAACTAAAAACATGAGATAAACCACCAAAAAGTTTCCATGCATGGTGTTCTTAAGTGGGAAGAGAGTCAAAATCATCAATAAATAAATAAATAAATAAATAAATTGCCCAGCAGAAAAAAAAAAAAAAGGTTTGAAGGGGCTACAATGTGAAACAACGCCAACTTCACAACAAACAAAAGTCTGCATTACCTTATCCAGACCGGTCTGGACTTGCACCAAGCTAGACTGCCCACACGGGCAGGATTGAGTGACCCCGCTAAGGACGTCGGACCCTCCTGATTTGGCGCTAGGCTAGGCTAGGCTAGGCTAGGCTAAACGTCGGGGTCCCACCAAAAAAATTCCATGGTGTTCTTAAAGTGGGAAGAGAGTAAAAATCATCAATAAATAAATAAGTAAACAAGTAAATAAATAGATAAATTGCCTAGCAGAAAAAAAATAAAGGTTTGAAGGGGCTACAGTGTGAAACAAAGCCAACTTCCCAAGAAACAAAAGTCTGCATTACCTTATCCTGACTGGTCTGGACTCGCACCAAGCTAGACTGCCCGCGCGGGCGGGATTGGGCAACCCCGCGAAGGACGTCGGACCCTCCTGATCTGGCGCTAGGCTAGGCTAGGCTCAACTCCCGGGTCCCTCTGACGCTACTGCAGAGTCCCAGTGGACACCTCCGCTGGATCCGCGGGGAGCAAACGAATCACGTCCGCTATCGGATCCGTGGGGAGGACCCGGAGCACGTCCAGAGTTGCCAGCGCCCGATGGCTGCGGGGCTGCCTGACAGTGAAGCGCAGCGCATAGCAGGGAATCCACACGAAATGCTCACTTGCACAAAGGGCAAGTATCTGCTTTACACATTAAAGATGATAATAACTTACCATCTACTTCCAAATACACAAGCGCTGTTTCCTTGTTTAGCCCCACTGCTCGATGGCATTATGCAATAATGTAAATAGTGTCACTGTAGTAAAGTGATGCGATGCCGCACGCTAAGTTGTGTGAAAAAAATCAAGTCTCACTCTGCCACCGGGAAAATCTAGATCTAATAAAAAGTTATATATATGAAAAAATATATATACATAACCTCAGATGATTATCTGAGCCCTGATTGGGAGACAACGTCTAATACCGATCGAGTCAGTAACCACATGCTCGAGCCTGATTTCTGATCACGTGATCGGATTGGGACGTCCCTAATATTTTGTTAAAACAAGAGTGTAATGGCCAAAGCTTCGGGGCATGCGGCTAATTTTCCTTGATCGACTATAAAACGATGCTCAGGATGCGAGTTGCATTCAAGGTGATGATGATTAATGTGTCCTGCAATTTACATCAGTTCTCACAGCTAGTTACGAACTTTGTTGATGCCTAAAAGTAAAGACTGTCACTCCAAACTCAATCTGTGAAAATGTTCATTTATTAGCACTTTTACTGATTAAGTGTGATGCATACTTGAATGTTAATGTTGTTGTATTCATTATAATTCTTCACAATTTATTGCATTCCTTAAAAATTGGCTGTATCATTTTGAATGGCATTTAATAGTGTTTTTCCAATACCCATCCATCCATCCATTTTCTTGACCGCTTATTCCTCACAAGGGTCGCGGGGGGTGCTGTCGCCTATCTCAGCTGGCTCTGGGCAGTAGGCGTGGGACACCCTGGACTGGTTGCCAGCCAATCGCAGGGCACACAGAGACAAACAACCATCCACACCCACAAGCACACCTAGGGACAATTCGGAGCACCCAATTAACCTGCCATGCATGTCTTTGGAATGTGGGAGGAGACCGGAGTACACGGAGAAGACCCACGCGGGCACGCAGAGAACATGCAGACTCCAGCCAGGAAGGCCGGAGCCTGGACTCGAACCGGAGTCCTCAGAACTGGGAGGCGGACGTGCTAACCACTCGACTACCGTGCCGCCCTGTTTTTCCAATACCGATACTGGTATTTCATTAAAACAGTGGTATCGGCATCGGTGAGTACTAACAAGTAACATGCAGATACCATTATTTCCGACGCTAATATAGGACTTTGGATGCAGCATCTTGTGTCTTACTTATGTACGACATTCACTAATGTGTGACATGTTCACTACATGCCGAGCCAAGATATCGTATTGGCCTTTGAATGCTCTGAGCCAATTGCAGGATAGCTTTTTCATGTTGAGGGAAAAAAAAAAAAAAAAAAAAAAAAAAAAAAAAAAAAACTTAGGTATCGGTACGGTATCGTACGATACTGAAAAGCTGAGTATCGGAATCACTATCGGGGGCAAAAAAAAACAAAAAAAAAACATATTGGAACAACACTAGTGTATTCATTGTTTGGTATTCTCTATCAGAATCGTCGTTGACTGAAACTGATGATTAATGGAAGTGCCCACTTTTTGGCGTGTGCTTCGGCACTTTCAGCGAATGCTTGATAATGTGAAGCCTTGAAAAAATGCACAGTCTGAGCAAAGAGTGAAGCAGGATTACTTCTGTCGATCGTGGTGAGTACACACGGTCCTTCTCATTCCGTGTATATTTGGGAGGCTTCGTATTATCAAGCATTCACTGAAAGTGCACATGCCAAAAGGTGGGCATTTCCATCAGTCATCAATTCCAAAAAAGATGAAAAGATAGCAGAAAACTGCCATTAATTTCAAATAATGTTATATAATATTACTTCTATCTGGATAGAAAATGTTACCTGTGTGGCAAATCTTACCTTGTTTCCAGAGGCACATTGCTACCCAGCACCCAGCTGTCTTGCAGCGGGACGCTCTCTGGGGGTGTGGTCTGCAGTTCGGCAGGTGATTGGCCAGCCACAAGGGCCGGGCTTCCAGTGGGAGGAGTTAGTTGCCGGGTAGAATTCAGCAATTGACCAGGGTGTTGTGCAGAGCCCAGTGACTGGTTGAGAGCTGTTATTGAAGGCTGCTGACGATATGGGGGTGCCACAGGAGGCAGAGTAGAGCCGTGATGATTGGAGGGTTGCTCTGTACACATGAGAGAGAAATGAAGACTATTAATGTACAGTCAAATGTCATCCTAAATCATCTCTTTATTTAAAACAAAATAGAGTCTGGCATTCACAATTCAACGTGAAAAATAATGAGTCAACAGAAAGACATTTATCAAACATTTTTATTTATTTTACTTAGACTACAGACATTTAAATATTTTTCATAGGACCTGCAAATGTAAATATGTTACCAGGAGCAATTCAGTGTTTGAGTCCCATGAAAAAAGATGGATGAAAAACTTGGCGTTGGGCCGAAACCTTAGACAGTGTTTCCTCGTTGATCACAGTAAAAGAGACATTTTAGTGGGAAATATACCTGTGAAATGAATGCTGCTGGTAATGAGGAATGTGTTTTCAATGCTGCTGCAAGCAGACATGATAAACCCTTCTCAATAAAAAATGTGAATTGTGAATTATGTTTTTAAATAAATGTCTATATTTCTTGAATGTTCTAATTCAACCAAGTTCATTCTAAGGGGCAATGACTAACAGGGGCTCTAGAAAATACAATATTGCATTTGTGTCACTGATGGCGAGAGAGACCCCAAATGTCTTCAAATCCCTGGCAGTACCCCTGCATGTAGTGAACATGCAAATTCCACACAGAAAACCACTTGCGAGAGAACATTACCAGAGGGCATCGTAGATTTTCAACGAATTTCCACTTTATTAAAAAAAAAAAAAAGATAAGAAAAAAGCATGTATTAAGGTGTAAATATTGTCATTATTATATGGTTACAGTTTTGCAGTTTTTCATGTAAAACAGATTATGCCATCCATAATTTTAAGATATGAAGCAAGCAGTTGTGGGGAAGATGATTGAGAGCTGTCCCGTTAGCTTTATTAAAGAATGCTATAAAAACTGCTAATTAAAGAAAGTGCAGTCATTTTTCTGGTAGAATTGTATAACCATTGGTTAAAAGTCCTGCTTGTCCCATGTGACACAAACGCTTGTTAAAGTATGTTACCTCAGAGCCTCTCTAGATATTACAAGACCTTAGTTCCCTAAGATTTCCCACCCACATTTGGATAACAGGTGAAATGTATGAGCAACTGAGCACCTCAGGTCAGATGCCTTTCCAGTACTGATGCCTGAATGTGTCATGTGCTGAAGGTTGGATCCCAAAGCGCAGACAAACATTTCAACTATTTATTCACACTGAGAGGCATGGAACAAACTTGATGACGAGAAACAAAGAGAGTTGCACAGAGAGACAGTGGTAACAGAAGTAATAATCCGACAAAGACGCACACTTCTCAGGAGGCTGATACAGACAAGGAATCGTTCTGATTGGTTGTGGCTAGACATGTGGGTAACAGGACTGACATGGAATTATCTAATTGGCTGTTGACCAGGTAAAGGGATTAAAGATTCTTGACATCACATAGCCCTTGACATCACATAGCCTAAAACTAGTTGAAACTAGATGCTAGTTACATCAGTTCCAAACAGACACTTGTTACATCACTACATAACAGACACGACCTCACGGTCATGAACCCAACAACAGGTCATGAACTCAAATTTAACCCTGGCGTGACCACAGACATGACAAAATGACTGACAACCTCCAAATAACGGACTCAATACACAAATTTATAACCTCAGCAATTTTACTAATAGTGATTTTAACAAGAACTGCATCCATCCATATTCTACACCGCTTATACTGTTCAGTGTTGCAGGTGAGCTTGGACTTATCCTAGCTGACTTTGGGCAAGAGTATAATAGGGTAGAATGAAAATCTCTGGACTATCAAGACAATATTTGTGCTTAGTATCAGGTAGCTTAATCTCATCAGCGGGTAATTAATCCTCCAAAAAGATAATGACCCAAAACACACAGCTAAACTTATCCAACAAGGGCAAACAACAAAACATCACACTTCTAAAGAGCCTCGAACTAACATCATGTTGGACATCTGTGCAAGTTAGCAGAAATTTGCAATCGGAAGAAGGCACCGTTCAAACCTGAAACATCTGGAGCAGTTTAATTTTAAATATTTAATTAGTAAGTAGTCTGAGCTAAATGATCTGTAAAGAATGGAGAACCAGCACAATAGGAGATTGTCACACAAGACATTGAGACAGCTCTGACTGTGGAATGCTGGCATGGGGAGGCATTACGCCAGCCTCATTTGACCGAGTGTAAACATGTAAAGCAGCGTAACGATGCAATCTTCTTAATAGCACTTTTGTGGAAGCTCCCCCAACAGTGTTCTTTTTTTTTCTTCTCAATGAAAGACCGTTTTTAGAGGTTTTATGTGAATTGCTACACATTTTATCTCAGTGTACCAAATCTGAATGCATGTAACAGAATAAGAATCATGTTCAGAAGGAGACAAAAAATAAAGAATATCAAATTAACTATAGAATGTAATTTCTTTTGAATATGCGTGCGGAAACTGAACGCTGAACTGAAATGCCATGGAATTAATGAGATTGTTGAATCAAGGGAACAACAAAATGCGCATTATACTGTATATTTTTCAAATTTGACTACGGCCGATTTTCTCCTTTAAATTTAAATATCGACAAAAAATTCACTTGGGATGACAATTATTCTGTAAGTATATATATATATATATATATATATATATATATATATATACACACACAGTACACACAGGTATAATTATATTTAAATCAAAATGACATGTCAAGACAAAAAAGTTAACAGCTGATTTTAAAAAAGTATGTAGTAAGTAGCAATTTGAAAGCACAGCTGATAGATAATCGAACAAGTAAAGAAGAAAGAGTACAAAAAGAATGGCAAGTATCACAGAAAGTCAATTAAAAGTTTCCCAGAGCAACAGCAATGGTCAACCGAATTTAGACAGCAAAACCGACATGAGAGCGAGCAAGAGGTGCAAGAGGTGTAAGGCGGAGAGAAATGGAATGATAAAATGGAGGAGCTGAAAGAATGAGAAGATGAGTGGGAGAGGAGATTCAGGAAAAAAAGAACACTTGTACAGTGGAAGAGGTCAGTTGAAGAGTTAAGACTTGTGGGTTGTGAAGCGTGAAAACCCATTCCACCTATGGTCTCCAGCAAGGAGACCGAACCAAGAATGGGTTCTTTCCACAGCCAGAGTTTATCTTTACTGTTCATGTAGGTGGAGTACGTGCACCACTTTTGGATCGATGACAGTAAAGGACAGGAAAAAAAAATAGTACAAAAGAGACAACTAAGGGTGTGAGAGATGAGTGATTTTTAATTTAGGGCATCTATATCAAGAACACTTCATAGGAACACAAGGGTGTAAAATACAGCTGAATCATTAGCTGGGGGTTTGAATCCGGGTTCCAGAGCCTTCCTATGTGGTGTTTGCTTGTTCTCCCCGTGTCTGGCTTCCTATTCATATTTAAAGAACTTTGAATGTTAGGTAAAATGAATTTTTTAAATGGACTTTAGGGAAAGGTTGAATGGTTGTTTGTTGTTGTTTGGCTGGTGACCAATCCAGGGTGTACCCCTCCTCCCTACCAAAGTCAGCAGGGAAGCTCACCCATAAACCTACTTAGTTAGGATAAGCATCATATAAAATGGATGGATGAATGCCAAATACCAAAGGGAAGAGAGGTAGGAGGAGAATATTGCATGTGATTGGCTGGCAACCAGTTCAGGGTGTAACCCATCTACTGCCTTTAGTCAGCTGGGATAGGCTCCAGCTTGCCCGCAATCCTCGTGAGGATAGCGATTAGGAAAATGGATGGATGGATGGATGGATGGATGGATGGATGGACTGGAATGGAATTACACATTGTTGAATGTAAGTATTCAAATGCTCAAGAAAATGAGCTCTAAATTTACAGAAGTGTCATATTCTTTTCAACTGTCAATGAAAGACATTTTCACTAAACATAGGCTGACATTATTTCTGACTCAAGGTGCTTTCACACAATTTGTGTGATTAAATTCGATAGGTGTGAACACAGCAAATGAACCAAATCCACGGGTCTGAAACCTGAAAGCAGTGCTCTTGTTATGCTTAAATGCAATCTACCATGGTTTGCATGTGATGTAAAAGCTGACCGAACTCTGCACTGCATTCATTAAAAGGGATATTGCCACGTAAGCTCAGGTACAATTCAGAAAACCATTGTCACTGCAGTTAACATAGTTGGTTGCTACATTTACAAATCCAAGTTAAAACTCAACATGGCATTGCCAAACCATATATATATATTAGAGCTCTACACTAACATTGCACTGGTAGCGCTGTTGCTACCAACTTTTTCAGTTGGTCGCACCACACAGGTTTTGGTCACACCCCTTTTGAGGGAGATACAGCATGACCGTATTTGCATTGTTGTTAATGGAGTTCGCGCACAACGGAACGAAAGTGCGTGGGGCGGCGCGGAGGACGCGTTTGGCGCGCTGGGACGCGGTGCACAGCAGCGAAAATCCGCACATTTGCGACGAAAATCCACACAATCGCATATTAGCCAAAGTTAAAAAAAAATGAACTTTTTTCACTTTTCGCCTCGTGGCAGCCAATCGGCTTCAAGTACGGGCTACGTCACACACAGCGTCCTCTCTATTGTCACCCCGAGTGCAACAACACAGCCAGCCGGAACAGAATGGTGAGCAAAGAAGTCGCATTTAAGTGCTGGTAAGTCTGTTTACTTGCTAATGAACTGTACCGAGGTAGCAGCAGTGTTTACCGTCCATGTCAAAGCTATTTTTAGCATAAATGCCGGCCGCCAGATAGCCACTAAAAAGGCGAAAGTGCTATCATGTACCTCAAAAAAGGAGAAAATAGTGCCATGACTGTTTAGTCCCAGGAAAGAAGTGAAAGTAGTTGGCGATGCTCACTTTTGGTTGACTCGCTAAAGTGCTCCACTTCCTTGTTCACCAAGGGACACACCTCCTCCACTCCGGACTGCACGAAAGCGCAAATGAGTGGCAATCGTTACAAAAAAAGCGGTGAAACGCTCACGAAGAAAGCGTTCCAGTTCGTCTTTTCGGATATAACTTTCGGCTAACTTTCACATGTGTGGAAGCAACCTTAACATATACAGCTTTTGGAACAACATTGCTGTGATCCAAGCAATGTCTCTTTTCAAGGCCGTCCCTGCTTAATTCAGCAAGACAGTGCCAAGCCACATTCTGCATGTGTTATACCAGCAATGATTCGTAGTAAAAGAGTGAGAGTACTTGACCGGCAAGCCAGCAGTCCAGAACTGTCTTTCATTGAAAATGGCTGGTACTTTGTGAAGTGCAAAACACAGTAATGGAGACCCCGGACTGTTGAAGTTGTACAGGGTGTTCCAAAATGGTTGACCCCATTTCGTAGGCCAATAATTTTGACAATTTTCGTTGGAATGACCTCAAATTTTCACAGCTTGTGTAGAAATGTTTCAAGTTTTTGTGTGTAATGTTTGGCATTTCTATCTTTTCAGGTTAAGAACGCCGTTCACTTCAAAAGAAAAGGCATTTTGCGTGTTAAGAGTATGCTCGTACCTTCTTCATAAATTTTGCAAAGAAGGCACCAACTCTAAAACAAATTAGGACTTGGCACCAAAAATGTCAAGAAAAGGGCCCTATTTGGCACGAGCTCGAATACCCCCTTGACGTGTGCAGAGTCACAGGCGGCGCTCATATTGAACATTTATGAAAATCTGTCATAGAACCAACAAATATTTGTACTTTTCTTTGTAAATTTAACCAATAAAACTTATGACCTTCAACATAAAATGTACTTAGTTTCATTAAGATCCACCAAGGGCGGCACGGTAGTCGAGTGGTTAGCACGTCCGCTTCCCAGTTCTGAGGTCTCCGGTTCGAGTCCAGACTCCGGCCTTCCTGGGTGGAGTTTGCATGTTCTCCCAGTGCCCGCGTGGGTCTTCTCCGGGTACTCCGGTCTCCTCCCACATTCCAAAGACATGCATGGCAGGTTAATTGGGCGCTCCAAATTGTCCCTAGGTGTGCGTGTGCGTGTGAGTATGGATGGTTGTTCGTTTCTGTGTGCCCTGCGATTGGTTGGCAACCAGTCCAGGGTGTCCCCCGCCTACTGCCCAGAGCCAGCTGAGATAGGCGCCAGCAGCCCCCGCGACCCTTGTGAGGAATAAGCGGTCAAGAAAATGGATGGATGGATGTAAGATCCACCAAGTAGTTTCCGAGATATGGGCATTTAGAATGGGGTCAACCATTTTGGAACATCCTGTACATCGAGTAAGAATGGTAAAGAATTAAACCTATAAAACTTCAGCACCGAGTGTCCTCAGTACCCAAATGCTTATTAAGTGATGTTAAAAGAAAAGGCCATGTAACACACTGGTAAATAACCCCCATCACAACATTGTTGGATCGTGTTGCAGGCATCAATATTTTAAAGGGGAAAAAGATTTATCATTTTGAACAAACTCATTCACTCCCAGCCATTTTCACAGAAGCAATCCCGTTCGCTCCCGGCTGTTTTACTGGATTTTGACTGATTTTGCAAGACCCACAGAATATTGTGTTCTATTGCAATAAAACATGGAACCTACAAAAAGAAAGATTAAAGTCTCTTTCATCAGGAAAAAAAGTATGTTTCTATCTGTTTCCGTTTTGCATCAATTAGCATTAGAAGAGAGCTAAGTTTCAGCAGTTTTCACAAATCTATTTAAAATTGTAAGTAATTGAGCTTTTTTTCTACATGGCCCTGGTTGATCTCCTTTGGTCTGCTGCCACCTGCTGGCCGTTTGTGTAATAACTACCATTTATGCAACCGTTCTTTGCAGTTGAGAGGCTGCATCAAAGCCTTCTGTATGCTCAAGTAAAAAAAAAAAAAAAAAAAAAAAAAAAAAAAAAAAAACGTATAAATATGTCTTTGGGACACTTAAAACATTGAAAAAAACGTATTTACACGTTATTGGGAGCAAATGAGTTAAATATCTTTATTTTTGCAGAGCATTCAATTGAAAATCGAATGAAATGGATTTTCAAATCATTGTATTCTGTTTTATTCACATTTTACAGAACATCACAATTTCACTTGAATTGGGTTTGCATTATTTGCTCAGCCAATATAGTTATTGTTTCCTAAAAATAGTATCCTGTTCTTGGCTTTATCTTTTCCTTTACACGCACATGTAAGCACGCACACGCACACTCTCTAATAATGCATCCTCTAATAATGTATGTGTGGGGGCTTTCACATGTAATTATTCACTGAGGAAATTTTTGATGAATTACATAATTTCACACAATACTTTGGAGTTAAGCTATCAATAAAAGTTTATTCATTGCATCAAATACTAATCAGATCAATAGCAAAACCTCTATTTAGTCATCTATATAATATATCATTGTCTATTTAATCATTTTAAGTATGAAAATTTGCTTTAGTTTCTGCTGTCTACAGTGACTTCTATTAAAAAGTACATAGGGTTGTGACTTAATATTGTTGGCATTCCAAATAAAACATGTATATCATGCATATGTGATTTCTTTTGTCATGTGCATTACTTTCAGTAATATTGCAATCAAACTGACAATTGTGATCATGTTAGTCATAATTGTGATTTGAAATTTCACATCACGACTAACCACATAATGTTGGTGTATTCTCTCCAGTACAGAACAACTGCCTTCCTCCACTCGTCTGTCATGCTAACTTTGACATGAATGCACTTTCGTCTTTCTTTACTGTCTTCATACCTCTATTTTCCCCTCCCCTCTCTGACACCCCTGACATCCTCTTCATCTGACCTCCTCTATTATTTTCCACTCCTTTCCTACATGCACTCCTTTAGTGTAGGCAGGCTGCATCGCTTTCAGGGGCTCTAATCAGTGTTCCACATTTTTCTCTGCTTATTGAAGCACCGGTGCACTGACCTCGCATACACCCCTCCCTTCCCACTCCATCTCTCACTGTCTCACCCTTGTTCTCTTTTTCATTTTCTCCTGCCAAGTCATCTTGTACCCCCAACCCCCCAGCCTTTTTTTTCCTCACTCTGACCAAGTGGTTAGTATGGAAGACCACATTCCTCGAAATCAGTCAGTCTTCCTTGGCCTCAGCTAGTTTAGTCACATATCTGTTTTGTCCAATTTTGGTCATCACAGTCACCAGGCACTTTATCTCCTGAATAATTTTATGCCTTACTGATGTGAATAATTACAAGCCATCACATTGCTTTTTTATTTGCCATTCAAAGCATTAATTGTGGAGCATGCAGCTACTGTATGTTTGAGTATTCTAAACAAGTGAAATGACTTGGTAAGACTTCTTTATTAAAGTGTACATTTACTGCGACCAGTGACTCCCAGAGAAGAAATTCTCACCCCAAATCTATGCCCTATATGTACTGCATAAAACTGGCAGCAGGGTAGTCCTCCGTAGGATACGGGATTTAAGCCTGTATTTCACTGCATGGCGAATGCTTACGAGGGCCGCTAGGCTGGGCAGCGCTCAGGAGTCATCAAGAACTACAAGTGCGAGCAACAGTGGTGTGCTGAGCTAACTAGAATCGAGGCAAAAATTGCTTGAAAGCAATGGGCCGAATGCAAGCCGATTTACTCTTCTGGAAGCCACAACATGTGTGAAAGCTGATCCGAGGTCAGCGAAGACCCTACTGGTGAAAGAGAAGAATTGCGCTTGCCTTGGCTGCTCGCCTGGCGAGGTGGGCCTGCTGGTGACGTCTGGGGACAGATTTACCAGTTCCAAATGACTGGGACTAGCCACAATCTACACACGGACATTCAAGATGAACTGAGCGAGCAGTATCTGGGATAGTATGGGATGGATAACGACAAAATCAATGACTATTCTAAATAATGTATATATGACTGATGCGTTATAGTAATGGGTCGATGGGGACGGTTCTCGAATAAGCCTCGGCTTCTACCCGTCAGCCCTTCTATCGGATGTCAATGTTGCAAATGATGTAATGCGATTGATGTAAGCTGTAATGTGTCCGAAAGGAAAAAATGAATAAACTAAACTAAACTAAACTAAACTAAACTAAACTCAACTAAACTAAACTCAACTAAACTAAACTAAACTAAACTAAACTCAACTAAACTCAACTAAACTCAACTAAACTCAACTAAACTAAACATGTTGCAGGTGTTGTTGTTTTTTCCCGTCAGGGTTCGTTGAACTTTGCCAAATGTTACAAACTTGTAAGCCAGACAGTTTCAAACAGTTTTTCTTGGCAAAACATAATTATTTACTTTTATGTTTGTGTTTGTTTAAATCACCCCCAATTTTCAATTAATTCCCATAACTTCCAATAATTTCCATTATTTTCTCGTAATTCCCACGAACTTTATAATTTGGAATATTTCCAAAATTCCCCATCTTATGGGAAGTTTCTGAAATTTACCGGAAATTTTCCGCCTCGTTGCAGCCCTAGTCCGGTTGCTACACTGCTTCTAAGTAGTGGTCAAACTGCTAATGCAGCAGTGGCAGGCTGTGCTGTGGCTTGTTTTTTCATGCTTTCAACGTAACTTGGATGACAGTATTTCTTGAAATGATTAAACAGTTTTGGTTGTGTTGCCCGCTTTTGGTGGCACTGAGTTCCAATATTCCTTCGAAAATCGATTTAATTTGCTCCATGTCACTTTGAAAATACTGGCGCTACAATCGATTGTAAGAAGTTACTTGTCAAAATAGCCTCAACTTCGGAAGGTAACACCAAGTCATGGCTGACATTTATGTACAATAGCTACGCAAGCTGTGATTAGCCGCATGTTCAGTCGTTTTTTACTTCTTTACTATTATGTCACGCTCGTCCCTGCGGACGTGTAGTGTTGTATGAGCGAGCCTACTACACAATTGGGATGAAGACTGTAAAAAACAAAAAAACAAAAAAACAAGCGGATGCCGGCTTCAAGCAAAGCTCAAACTCCAATTTAGACTCCATTTTATTCGAGCACATGTACTCAACACTAGGGATGTCACGAGAAGGGCAATATCGTGATATTGTGATGTTAAAACTGCCACAATATCGTCGTCGTCATGTTCACAATATTTAAAAGGAACACATTTGTTAAAAAAAGGTCAGGTTGATTTCCATTTGTGCAGTTCTAGCACCCTCTAGTGGCTAGTTTATTAGTACAATTTAATTTTCATTAGGGATGTTTTGGCCTTCTATATTTAAAATCTATGCTAATTGTCAGATGAAGGGGAAACTAATTTGCTTGTGAAGCGATCAATGTGTGCTTGCATTAGCAAATAAGTGCCTCAATATTGTTATTAGAGATTGTAGGTGGTTTATATGCATTGCTGTTATGTTCATAAGCACAATATTGTGCTTTTTTTTTTAATATGAGCTCCTTTTGACAATATTGTGATCTTTTTTAAATATCACCAACGCATCCACAATATCGTGATAATTATCGTATCGTGAACTTCATATCGTGATAATATTGCATCGTGATGTTTGGATATCGTTACAACCCAACAACACGCATACCATGCACAAGCTTGACATAGAGGCTGCAGTTACGCTTTAGGCCAGAGGTGGCAGCCGTGAGTAAAAAATATATATATAAACTCCACAATGCATCTTTTTTTTTTTTTTTTTAAAGAGCATTTTTATTATTATTCCAGCTGGATATCAAGTAAATACTGATGACTATAGTATTGCAGTAGTTTCCAAAATCAGAAATTCAGCAGTCCATATCTTAAAACATCATTCAACATCACCCTTAGCCATTAGTAACTGTGTCTATATGTGTCTATATAAGTCATTGTGTATAGAATTAGAATATCACACAAAGCCGTTCTCCACTAAGCCTATGCCTGTTTGTATGCCCTGCTGTCTCTTAATAGTCTGCTACAACCTTACTTTAGAGCAATCAGACACGATTTGGTGTGTTTGCTGCCTTCCACTTGCCAGGGGTTCATTAATTTGATCAATGACAGGCCCTTCTTTCATTTTCTTCCGAGCAACTTTCCAAATATTCCTCTCAGTTTGAACCAACGCTATACTGTACCGTCAATATGTAAAATTGATTCATTCTCATGTCTGGAAGGATCCTCTCTTTGTCTCTGAATCTTTTAATCCCATCACCCTCATTGATTAGGAGTGGCGTTGAAAAGAAATGTTTCTTTCCCCCCTCTCACTCTGAAATGCTCCATCTTCTCCTTCATTCAATTGCTCATTGATTAGTTCTGGTGTTGAAGAGAATTGTCTACCTGGTCCTGTATTAAAAAGCACTAAGTGTTATTTGTTCTCTCTCTCTGCCTTAGTTTGACCTCCCTTTTACTTTTAGCATAGACAACATCAATAAGCTTTGGCGTCATCCAACCATTTGCAAAGAAACTCGTCTTTTTTTCTGTTGCTTATTCTGCACTGAGCTGATGGCCTTGGCGTCACTGAGGTTTCAAAAGGCAAGGCTATGGAAGGTTCCTGGCATCTTTTCAAACTAAAAAAAATAAATAAAAAAAATGCTTGGTTTAAATAGCAGCAAACCCATTTTAATGTTATTCATAAAGGTAATCTTTAATAACTTTAAAAATGTGCATTGTCATAGATCCGATCAGGGAAACGAGATTTCTGATGGGGCCTAGCAGTCTTTATGAAATGAAAATACAAAGTAAAATGGTGGCACTTTCATTTTGAAATCACTACTCTTATTCTGATATGCATGTATGTGTAACTTGCCTTTTCAGTGTTAGCAACAATGTTGCTATATTTAGCATTTTTTTTCTGACAGCTCAAGTGCTTATTTTTCAAAAACATTTTTAAATTGACTCTCAACTGAGTGTATTTATAACTCATGGAAAATTGCTTGTAGGGCGGCATGGTTGAAGAGTGGTTAGCACGTCCACCTCCCAGAACTGAGGACTCGGGTTTGAGTCCAAGCTCCAGCCTTCCTGGGTGGTGTAACGATGAGCGCAATATCGTGATATTGTGATATTAAAACTGCCACAATATCGTCGTCATCATGTTCACGATATTTAAAAGCAACACATTTGTTTAAAAAGTCAGGTTGATTTCCATTTGTGCAGTTATAGCACTTTCTTGTGGCGAGTTTTCAATGCAATTTAATTTTCATTAGGGATGTTTTGGCCCTTCTAGGTTTAAAATCCACGCTAATGGTCATATGAAGGGAAACGTAATATACCTGTGAAGAAAGTCAATATGTGGAGGAACTCAGTGTGTGCATGCATTAACAACATAACATAATAATATTAACATAATAATAATAATAATACACAATAATAATAATAACATAACATGATGTTATGTACAATAGAACAATGTTGTGCTATATTTTAGTATGAGCTCTCTTTTTTTTTTTTTTTTTTTTACAGTATTGTACCTTTTTTTTTAAATATCGCCAACATCCCCACAATATCGTGATAATTATTGTATCATGAGCTTCAGATCGTGATAATATCGTATCGTGATTTTGGATATCGTTACATCCCTATTCTCCCCGTGCCTGCATGGGTCTTCTCCGGGTACTCCGGTCTCCTCCCACATTCCAAAGACATGCATGGCAGGTTAATTGGGTGCTCCAAATTGTCCCGAGGTGTGCTTGTGAGTGTGTATGCGTGTTCGTCTCTGTGTGCCCTGTGAATGGTTGGCAACCAGTTCAGGGTGTACCCCGTCGACTGCCCAAAGCCAGCTGGGATAGGCTCCAACAACATGAAATTTGAAATTTTTGAGGCAATTATGTGACTGTTAATTTTCCGAGATGAGCCAGCATGACTTTAACAACTACTGTTATACAATTCTTTGTCTTGTGTCCTTCATACAACACAAGACATCCTGCAGAAACGACAAGCCTCTATATCTATTCTATTCTAGCCACCATCCTTTGTAAACAAATTCAAAAAGGCACATCTATATTCAGTAGAATGACATTTAAAGGTGCCTCTTTATAACAGACTGACAGACTATGCAACATAACTGAGGACTGCAAAGAGGAATATTAGTGGAAAATGTTTAAAAAAAAAAGAAAAAAGAAAAAAGTGCAAGTGGTGACAGCGATATTTTAGATGTTTGGCTGAGCATTGGAGGGTGAAGTAAAGCTGGGATAACTTTGTGGAAAAGAAGACCACACACATCTGCAAAGAGACACACACACGCGCACACCCCGAACATGTAATGCATTCAGTAATTTAGACCTATTTCAGAGCTGTTTCTGATTATGTTTAGATGGCAATGTAAACATACGCAGACGTCGTTCTGTCTGTTTCCATCATTCCATGCAGCTGTCAGCAGCACTTTTATTTTCTCACTCTGCTTCAACCCAAATCTGCTCCCGCTTTATTTTTTTCCTTTCATGCGGGCCCCATTCCTGCTCCACTCTGGCTCCACTTGTGGTAGTCGTTGTTCCTCTTTTCAAACCGGCATGGCCTGTTTCTCATCTAAATATGCAGTGACGGATGCAGGGTCATTGGCTAACCAAAAATGACCTGATGGCAACCAGAACGGATCTTGACTATACCAAGCTGAATTCCTAGACTTTCATTCAAAATGTTGCATGTCATGTACATAAATGTCATATCCTGAGTATGTTGCGAATTTGTTCACATTCATTTGAAGTGTATGATTTTTAGAGTTGCTAATGAAAGCAAAGTTATTTTGCAACTCTGTTGAAAACTCATTTGAGACAAGTCTAAGACCAAAGTGTTTGTTCACAATGGGGGATACAAAAGAGTCAGTCCTTTTTTTCCAAACCAGGAGATTTTTGTTTGTGTTTTTATTGTACTCTTATTTTATGTTAATTCTTTCAAATGAAGATAAAATTTTCTCTTTCTCTCTCTCAAAAGCAGATCATTTGTGTTTTGTTTGTGTCTGTCTGCTCGTCTTTGTTTGTACTGGACCGGGTCTCGTCAGTTCTGTTCCCCTTGAATCTCTCCAGTCAGTTACTTCACTCTGTTTGTATTTACTGTAGTTCCCAATTGCTGTTTACTCTGTCTCTGAACATTGGCCCTTGTTGGGTGTCTTCTATATTTTTTTGGACTGATAAATTATGATTTATTTTATTTTATTTTTTTAATATAGCTCACTACCGAGTATGGTACCTTTCTTTGCCATTATAGGTAAATAAATCTTTTTTTTTTCTTTAACATCACTCTGCTGTCCTGCCTTGCCTAATGACCTACTACTGCTTTTGCCTACACTCAACAACAAAAATCCAACATGACAATAAATAGGTAAACTAGTTAACAAAATTCTAATAAAGATGGGATGTTAATTTTTTATTTCAGACCATGAACACAAGAAATAAGAAGCCTCTGCGATGTTTGACATACAAAAGATGATAGTTAATTACCATGGTTCACAGGTAAGTACAATCGCGTGGTGTAATCCACTCGCTCCGATTCCTCTTCAACTGGCTCAGTTGGGTCACTTAAACCTGGGCTGTCATCGAGACTGGCTGAATGGGGATGCGTTTGGTCAATGACAGATGATGGACAGAAGGGAGAGGGCATGGGGAAGCCTAAAAAGAAAAGGCCAAAATGAAAATGAGGAATGTAATACATAAAGACATGAGTTGCAATAACAACGAAAACAATGATGATGATGATGATGATGATGATGATGATGATGATGATGATGATGATGATGATGATGATGATGATGATGGTGATGATTTTTAAAGTAAGCAATTGAACAGCTGAAGTTGTATTAATTACCGGTACATATTACCGTAATTGCCGTACTATAAGCCGCATTCTTTTTTCACACACTTGAGGCAAAAGCTGGCATGATTTCCGAGGAGCGCACGTCAACGAGACTGACTGACAATGAGACGGAGCCTGGTGTGTTTGGGAGAACTTTCCCAGTTCGTTTTGGATACAGAAGACTAGGACTTTAAGGGATTTGTGATTGATTAAAAGCAACGTGAGTACATTGTTATTGCTCTCTGCCGTTTTAAAAACTAGCGCTAGCATGTGCTAGCATATGTTTTAGCATACTGCTAATGGCATACTACCATGTGTAGCGTCGCCTGGAGCTTGGAGGCGGTCCCAGCATGCTTTGTGGCACTGGCGATTGAAAGGGTGTTTAACTCATTCGCTCCCAGCCATTTTCACAGAAACAGTCCCGTTCGCTCCCGGCTGTTTTACTGGATTTTGACTGATTTTGCAAGGCCCACAGAATATTGTGTTCAATTGCTATAAAAGCATGGAACCTATCAAAAGAAAGATTAAAGTCTCTTCTTTCATCAGAAAAAAAGTATGTTTCTATCTGTTTCCGTTTTGCAGCTATTAGCATTAGAAGACAGCTAAGTTTCATCAGTTTTCACAAATCTATTCAAAATTGTAAGTAATTGAGCTTTTTTCTAGATGGCTCTGGTTGAGCTCCTTTGCTCTGCTGCCACCTGCTGGCCGTTTGTGTAATAACTACCATTTCTGCAACCATTCTTTGCAGTTGAGAGGCTGCATCAAAGCCTTCTGTATGCTCTAGCATAAAAACAACCAAAAAACATATAAATACGTCTTTGGGACACTTTGAAGATAAAAAAAAAACGTATTTACATGTTATTGGGAGCAAATGAGTTAAAATGCATGTTCTGTGTTTATTATTCTGCTAGTTAGTGGTCTAGTTGTTGTATTGGTTTTGGTAGTGCTTTCTAGTTTGTTGCTACATGGTGATTTAATTTTGCCGTGACACTATGATTGTACATGACATGGGGAAGAATGACTTGCCTGGATTCTGCGAGTTGAAAGTGGGTAAACGAGATCTTCTGCTTACAACAATGAAAGTGGTCACTGGTCCTTACTTACATAGTACCGTCTTTCTTTGTAAATATCCCATTTTCAATGTGGGCACATGCAGCTTATAGTTAGGTGCGGCTTATATATGGACAAAATGCTTTTTTTCTTTAGAAATGTAGTGGGTGCGGCTTATAATCAGGTGCACCTTATAATCCAGCAATTACGGTAATTATTGTGTTGGAATCAAGCCACCTTTCAACAATAATGCCTCTCGTGTCTACAAAGCATTCTACTCTCGGCAATCTTACAGTGTGCAGGTCTTGCTGTTAGGAATGAAAAATCCAAAATTGTGATGGTAATGTGCGTCACTGTGTGTGCACCCATTTAAAGAGAGCAAGGGCGTGAGTGAGTAAGGGAGGAATAGAGTGGGTGTTGCAAACATAGGCTACATTTACAAGTTTTCTCACGGTCTATCATTGTATCTGTGGCAGGCCGTGGGGGAAGGGGCTGCTGAATCCTGAAGGCTAAAAAGCACGCTAAAGTTCAGCCTGCGGTCTGTGATGAATGCCAGTACATTCCCTCCTGATCTGTCATGTTCTGATGGAATCACTCACATTTCATTTCTCACGTTCTGTCAAGGCTTTTTCACGATGAAACTTGGATACGGAAAAGCTTTGAAGCATGTTAGTGGCCCCGGCAGAGTCAATTGAAGCCCCCCAACTTGCCCGGCTCCGGAGTCGACGTCCAAGTGGGGTGGCAACAAATGTTAGATAATATTAGTTTTCTGTCAGCAAGAAATTCACTCGTCGATCTCTTTTAAAAACGTGTCAAAGAGCCTTCTACTCACATGCACACTGCGCTCACACCCACACAATCTCTCTCTCTCGCACATATTCAGCGTTTTAACAGGTTTCCCATGATGAGTAAATTAAACACCCAGCTATGCTTTCGAAGAGTTTTGGTTGGCGTGCATGTGGCATATGCTTCACTGTCCCACGAAGGACCACCTCCAAGTTTTGATATAATCTGCTGTATTAGGTATTGTCAAGTTTAGTTGCTTCCACCCTGTTTTTCCACAGCCTTTCTCATGCTGACTGTTACTGCCGTGAACATTTTTTTCACAGTTTAAAAATCTTGCCAGGTATCAACGGTAATTACAGCCTGCCACGTGCAGAGTAAATGTAGCCTTAGCAGTGTTGTTGCTATAGTCATTTGGACTATTTTTGTTTTTGTTTTGTTTTTTGTTTCAAGAAAAAGTATCCAGCAACAAATAGATACTTTTGGAGTTCAACATCCACAAACAACAAGACCTTCCCAACCACCACACGCCTCAATTTTGACAACTTAATTCTAGTCAAACTTCTTTTGTTTATGTTCACTCATGTAGTCATTGACCAAAGACTATCTTGGTTGAAAATATTATTTCACCATATTTAAATTTGACTCAAATTAGATTGTCTTTCATAAATTATGTAATTGTTATAATTAGGGCTGCGTGAATAACACAGGGATCTAAATTGACATTGTATTGCGTCCATTGTGTGTTCCTTGTTTAGTGTGCTGTTTCCGCTGCGCACGCCTTGGACTCTTAAGGGGCATTGTCGTGCACGCATGCAGATAATACACCTTAATTAGTTAAAAGACCACAGGAAGGTAGTCACGATTGAACATCATTATTACAACCCGCTTTTCACAGAGTATGAAAGATATACGTTAGTGAATTGTGAGATATAAGATGTAGCTGTATGATCACATACAGAATATACTGATAATATAATCAATCTCACAATTCACTAACGTCAAAGCACACATAAGATGTAGCTGTATGATCACATACAGAATATACTGATAATATAATCAATCTCACAATTCACTAACGTCAAAGCACACATAAGATGTAGCTGTATGATCACATACAGAATATACTGATAATATAATCAGTGTGCAAAAATTTGCAACTTCACTGCTACATTTTGTTATCCCATCATTGGTGTTTTAAATTGTGCGTTAGCATTAAACTGGCAAATTTGGAACAAAGCAATTTACAAAACAGCATATGTGTTGTATTTATTGTACTGTCGAACCATCATACATAACATTTTAATTTACTTAATGTGGCCGAATGTGTTTGAGAAACAGCATCCATAAGTTATCGATAAACTTACTAGTCACAGGCCACACCAAATAGTGAATAATCTTAATTCACACAAAATAATAAAATAAAATTTTCCACTGCGGTACTATGACTAAATTTAAACAAGACAATATCACAAGGAGCAACAATAAAATAACCAATATTTGGCTGATGCCTCAGAATCATCTAATATAACAAAAATATAGTGTATTAGCAGATATGTATTAGCAGATTAATCACATCTTAAAATGTTGTCTCAATATGTTTTAATAATAATAATAATAATAATTTGAAGAGCACCTGTTACATGTTAATTATTTTGACATGTAATTTTGAGGACTTCTTCAACATTTTTTGAGCCACGGCACGCCCTCATCCTCGTCTTTTTCTGATCAGTTAATCACTTGTGTCATTTAAAATGAAAAAAAATGACCCCAATATTTTGACATGAACAAATATTCTGAATGTCAAGCACAAACATTTATGAAATGCTTTACTTTAATGCATGTAGTTATGTTTCTTGCTCAACACAACCTGTGCTAGCTTTAACGCAACCATCCACTGTCAGCTAAAGGATTATCTGCGTTTGAAATTAATAGTGTAATTAATCTGCGTTTGTACATGATTAATGCGATCATTTTTTGTTATTAATCATATATATTATGTCTTAGGCTTTTCTTATATTAACGGATGGGCTCTCCCTGAAAACAAAAAAACAAGCTAAAAATGATGGTTAAGCCATTTATGCTGTGTTCCATTTCTGTACCAACCAATAGCCAACACAAAGCTTAAAATTAGACAGAGGCAGCAAAACCTGTTTTTCCTATGGAAAACAGTACACACGTAATAGAGATTATTTTTTTTTTTAATGTACACAATTAGTGAGTTAGAAAATAAAAGGATGGATTGGAACGGTAATAACCATGATGCTGATGCAACAGGACCATAAAACGTGGCACACTGACTGGAGGGCCTATAAACTGACATTATAGGGAAGGCAACACTTCAGAAGATGATAAATGGCCCGACCTGTGTACGAGTCTTTTACAGACTTTAAGCGGCACATTTGTGCAAGCCAGGGAATGTGATAAGAATTTTATATATACTGTAAGGCAGTGCTTCGCAATCGTTTTTTTTTTTCTTGGCTTTTGGAACCTCCAATGTCGCAGCCACGCTTCCTTCCGTCAGTCTGCCCCAGGGCAGCTGTGGCTACAAAATGCATTTTACCGCCACCAGAGTGTGAATGTTTGAGTGCATGAATAATGTTCCATTGTGAAGCATCTTTGAGTGTCCTGAAAAGCACTATATAAATCTGATATGTTATTATTTATTATAACAACTATGGGACTTTTAAATGGCGATACAAATATGTATCACCATTTATTGGTAAAAACGTAAACAGTTTCATGCCTACGGACGGACATTTGATCAATGTTCCAAAATAAATTTCCAATATTGACAGTCAAATGGCTACCTACTCGCTACTCTACATGATGCCCGAGGGAATAAAGTAATGCTGCATTCACATGAAGCTATACGCTGTACTACAGAAAGTAAACAGATGAGTGAAATCGAAAGTCAGGTGTACAGCAGAGGACTGTATTGGAGAAATACCTTTGTATGCGTTTCAAACCAAAAACAAACACACAAAAAAAGCCTGCACACCTACATCCCACTTTTCTGTGTTAGACCAAGTCCTCAACACATTGTGCCTGGGGGTGGTTGGAGATGAAGAAGAGACAGTGGAGCGAACAGAAGCCAGGAAACCATAATGAGATGAGAGATAAAGAAAGAGGGCAAGACAATGGGCAGAGAAGAGCAAACCCAGGGGAGAGTAGAGGCGAGCAGGGGTTACAGGGCTTCTTCACAAGAAACCACACTCTGGAGAGATTCCTGGGAAATGAGAGAAGCCATCTTACAGGCTTGTTACATTGAAATGAAATATGAAGAAATACTCACACCTACAGTCCAGTACTGCTGGAATATACTGCAACTGTAAAAAAAACAAAGCTAAAACTCATCCTTCAGTAATTCCACTCAAACTACATTGTAGTATCTAAGTCGCTCAATCATATATCTGGGTAGCGTTATATAACAGGTTTATTCTGTAACTATAACTAATTATCCAGCCATTTTCCTAATGATGTTGTTTATAAAGTTAACTCAACGCAAATGCTGTTAAGTCACTAGTTTGTGTTTGTCGATAGCTGAGAAGCCTCAACCTAATATATATATATATATATATATATATATATATATATATATATATATATATATATATATATATATATATATATATATATATATATATATATATATATATATATCTTGTACAAGTGTGTGCATGTGTGCATGCAGGGGTGTGTTTGTGTGCTGTGTCACGTCACAGACAGCAGCCAATCAATAAAGCATGAGCTCCCACAAAAAGTTTTTTTTCTTTTCTTTTCTTTTTTTTTTTTTAAAGAAGAGAAAAGAACTGAGCCCGAAAGCTGGCAGTCACCACCAAGCTATTCAAATACAGTAAATTCAGTCTATATAAATAATGTATTTTACATTAATATTCAACTATATTGATCATTTCAAATGCACCTATAGCTAGGCCTGTCATGCGAACGACATTTTTCGGATGAAATATATTGGGATATATACGGTGGTAACCGTCCTCTGCCAGCCCTCTCTCGTTGTTTTTTTTATTATTTAATTGTATCTTTTGTTATTATTTAATTATTTATTTATTAAGACACCAACTGCAAAATAGTTTTTTAATTTCATCCTCAATCATTTCAATTGGTGTTCTTATTTTAAATAGGTAATAAAAATATTTGCCAATATCATTTGATATGAACTATTTATATGGTGATACATTTTTTCAGCCATAACACCCAGCCCTACTCAGCACATTAAGTTTAAAAAGGTGTTTATTTAATCTTTTGATATTTTGAGATATCATAGACTATGTTTACATGGCGTCAATATTACATACAATATATCCATATAAATGAACTACATGAACTGAGAATTATCTTATAGTGTGAAAGAGTTTCTTCTTTGAGCACCTTCACAGCTTGCCCATTATTCATCCCTGCTTGGTTTAGTTCTGGCTGACACACACTGACACATGACGCACGCACACACGCACGCACGCACACACAACATCTGTTTACTGTGGCGTGCTGAGCTTTCTCAGTTTTTCTGGTCTGTCTCTCCAGCCTTTTGTCTATACTTTTAATCTCCACCCTTGTTTTCTGTGAGCTGTCAACCACACAGCTGTGCGACTCAGTAGGTCTCCTCTACCTCATAAATCCTGATAAATCAACAAAAACTATTCTCACTCCAAAGGTTTAAACAAAATATACCCCAAACTATTATCCCAAATCACTTTATTATTATCTGCGATTGGCTGGCAACCAGTTCAGGGTGTATCCCGCCTACTGCCCGAAGCCGACTGGGATAGGCTCCAGCGCCCCTGCGACCCTTGTGAGAAGCAAGCGGTTCAGAAAATGGATGGAATTATTTTATACTGTATTGCCCTTGTTTGTGTGTGCCTTCATTATTGTTCATGTTGTACACAATTTGGCAGTGTGGTTCCACATGTTCTGATACACTGTTAAGTTGTCGCCACATTAGAGCGTAGTAGGAAAAGGTCACGCTCAAGTTATGCCAACAAAAGGCAACAAAAGGCAGTGTATGAAGAGCATATGCTGGTGAGTAATGTTAAGATGCTTGTCTGTATGCATTCCTGAAGGGTTTTATATGAATAGCTGTTCTTTTGAGTGATAAATGTGCTGCGAGTAGCGTGCTAATTAGTGTTAGTGAGGCGATGGCACTTTCCACTGTGCGTTAGCCTTGAGCTAGCTACATTCGGGGAAACAAGCTAAACAAAGTGCGTTTGCTTTTCAGAATATACTGTAAAAGCGACAAAATTATAGCTAGCTACATAGAGTAGCACTGCGCTCCTTACAATTCAAAACTTCCATCCATCTATTTTCTGAACCGCTTGCTCCTCACAAGGGTCATGGAGGGTGCAAGGAGGATGCAAGGTACCAATTCTTAATTACAATTACTGTAAGGGCTCGCTTTTGGGAGTTAAGTCATCTTTATTTATATAGTGCATTCAAACACGCATGATCTCTATTGGGCACAGCTTCTTGGGAGTAGAAAAATCAAAATGGCTTTGTGTTTTTGTAGGACAGAGCTACTTTAACCATCAGCTCCAATCTCAACAGTGACGGGCGTACATTGGCTGACACCTAACTTATTAGCTCTTGGAGAAATCATTAGCGTTACCAGTTCAGATATTTTTCCCACCCTGCACTGTTAATTTTGACATGGCGTGGCCAAAGCATGAACACATTTGTTTGCCATTAATTAGTTTAAGCAGGATGTTTGTCTGTTGTGGCCTAGAAAAGATCAGATAACATGTTATTACTCATTTAGACAGAAATCTAAAAGGTTTACATACTTTGTAACTTTCTTTCGTGCAGCTATGATCAAATATAGTATTATGTTAATATATTGTTCATTCATATTTACAGGCAGGTGTTGATAATTAATGCTAGGACTACTGTGAAACATAGACAGTACAGACAATTGATGTCTGTTTTTTGTTGTTTTTTTCCGGCTCAGTACAATGCTGCTGATGACTTTTGCTTCTCACTTTCACATCTGGTTATGCAGTTATAGTGAATCTATTCACGCATAGATTCCATTCACATTTGCATATACAGTACAGTGTTTATTATTCATATACAGTTGACTTATGCACTGCTTCTCACATTCTTCCTCGTTCTCGCTCGCCTTCCGCTCGTGGCTTGCTCGCTCCTCAACTCACTGCTAGATTTTACATATTTGTACACCAACTCCGTGGTGGATATCATACATTTATAGACCAATATTTTGGGAGATGATTTAATTCTTTGCTAATGTGTGCTGCAACTATCCACCTTGCTGCTGCAAAACCAAATCTTGCCATTGCATCACAAATAAAAGGTCATTTGTACTTTTATTATCTTCACAACTTCTCATGTTTACACACTTAAAAATCTTCTATTGCGTTTTCTTTACAGTAGCCTGCATAGAGTTAAAATATCTATTTTATTAGCCACGTTTGATGAATTAGTAGTACCTTGCCAAACACAACAACAACAGATGAAGTAATCGTAAAGTACAGTGATTTCCCACAAGGAAATGGATAAAAGGTTACATTGGGACTTAAAAAGAACTTGCATTCAAAGTCTATTGTAAATTGGGAGAGAGCGACAACATGCAAGGCTTCAGGATAATCTGCAGCTATCTGGTTCCATCTGTGGTTCAATAAGCCAGTCTAAACCTGAACTCTGACTTGACCTACTGTGAGATGGGGAAACTCTGACTCTCTGGTTCCAAAACAGCTGTTTGAAATCAGTTCGATCAACACCTTGCTGCACGAGAGAACGTGCGCCTTTGAAGTTTGAAGGCACTACTACAGTGCTCGAAGCACTGACTTAACAATTAACCGCACTATAAATCATAGCATAAAGGTGGAGAGGTGGTGTATTTGGGAGGCTTAAAATCCAAAACAGTTTTAGTAACATCGCTCTTGAATTAGCATGGTTATCTAAGTAATGACCCATTTGCATTTTGGATATACAGGCCTGTGCGTAATCTTTGAGATATGTGCAGGTAGCCTGCGGGGCCTGCGCTGGCAAGCGCAGCAGCGGGCATGATGTACTGCGCTGCAAAACGTCGCCGCTCGGCCCGGCTTCTTCACTATGGCTTTGTGACAGAACCACGGCTGGCTCGGCCAGAGCCAAACAGCGCCGAGTGAAGCGGGCGACAGGGCTTGACAAACTTGATGCCTGCCTAACCGCACGTCACTATAACCGTCTGCCACCCTCATTGCCCAAGTGGATTTCAGAATTGTCATTCATGTTTACTTTAATGAATATCCACATAGCTGACATGTTTCCTACCTTCCGGCTGAAAGGTAAGTGTCGGGCTGGTGAAGTTGTATTGGTATCATACCATCGAAACATTTTTTAGGAGTCCAGACGTACATACTGGCACTGGCATCATTATCTGATACTGTTATCACTATCATTACATCCCTAGTTATAATCAGTCATGAGAAATATAGTTTAGATTCTAGGAAATCAAATTTACAGAGATGTTTAATTTTTACAACAAGGAAACTGACAGGCTGAAAAATTTGCTCTGGCACCGATGGCCGAAGGTAGGTAGTAATGTGCTACATTTAAACCAATTACATCAATTACATTTTTAGAAAAAAAAAAAAGAATACCATTCAAAGTATATGGAAGTACAACATAATGATTCAACAACAGTCAACATCATTCATGCCTAACATTTAAATAGATTCTACGTGGCAGTTGAAAATTTGGATCACATGTCATTCTGTCCCTGCGATTGGCTGGCAACCAGTTCAGGGTGTCCCTCGCCTACTGCCCATAGCCAGCTGAGATAGGCTCCAGCACCCCCAGCGACCCTTGTGAGGAGTAAGCGGACAAGAAAATTGGATGGATGGGTGGATGTCATTCTGTCGCACATTTTCTAACCCTTTTTCTTCCACCATTTGTGGTCGACAATCCAGAGTAGTCCACTATGGGAGTGAATCTCTAAGTTTGTCCTTTCTTGACATACAACTTTTGGTCCCGAAGCAAGTCATTTAATCGAGTTTGATTTGCTTCAAACTTGTACTAGAACGGTGCTAACAGCTCCCATGGTTTCCGTGCTCCCTGCGACATGCTTTGCATTTAGATGGCACAGGCCACAGATCTGAATAGAAGCCGAAATACAACAGCACGCTGTAGCAGCCCACTTATTCGACATGCCACTGTCAGTGGGGGCAGCATTCCCGTTTAAAGCAATGCATGAACATTGAAACTTATTATTTCACACTACTTCTGCAAATGTATACTGTACATATATGCATATTCATGTATGATGCCTGCATCGCACCGCAAAGTGAATCCGAGCACAAGCATATCATTTCCACTAGGTGGAATCCTCGCTTCTCCTTTAGCTATCACTTTTCAGGGAACTAAAAAAGAAGAAAAGAAACATTCCACATTTGTTGAGAGTAGTGTTTTAAGTGGGCCGGCCTGGAACGCACCAGTACAGAGCTCCGGCACTTCTAAAAATCGCCCTTGAGTGTTCAGGTACTTCTCAACGTGCAAAGAACGTACTATCAGCGTTCCGATACGCTTGACAATAAATTTTTTGATCCTTAAAAACTGTTCGGGCGAGCACCGCTCATCCGCAGACTTGCATATAGTATGGAAGCGCTGCGCTCATCACATCACCATGCGCACGCTTAATCCAGTATTTAATATAGATCTGTGCTCAGCGAGAGAAGCGCGCGCACGTCACTGAAGTCGCCGGGTGTAAACGTGATGCTAGCCGACCAGAACGCGGGTGTACAACCATAGTTCTTGAGTTAAGAAAATGAAATAAAAACGCTAACATGCTAAACCCCCCCACCCGTCATATGAAAATCACACGTTCATAAGGTTGCACAAATTTGTCCACTTAAAGTATACATTATTCATAGACACTCATAAATCCTTCCCATCATGTAACCTGTCTACATATAATCTGGATTGAGTGATCAAGGGAGAAAAATGAGGGATCTCAAAACTGTGACAAGCAGCAAGTACCAGTCTTCTATTCATTAATTTCATCCATGGAATTTTTCTGCACCTTCCAAATAATTACATGGACAGAGATTGACGGTGGAGGGGAGAAAATGGAAAAGAAACTCAAAATCACCAGAATTTGGACTCTGAGTCTTCTTTATTATCTCACCTTGTCTTTTATGAGGCTGTGAGATCACGTTGACCTTTTTTCCTGCAACACTATAAGTTAGCGTAAGGCCAAATCGTCCCCTGGGCATAATAACAGTAACAGCCATAGTAGAGAAGAGACACATGCTAAAACCATCTACTCACACGGACTCCACATTATAATCTTGACAGGAGCATAGAAAACAATGGGAAACAGATTGGGAAAGATCACAAAATAAAGTTCCCCTTTGAGGTGGTTGTGTTTTAATATGCTGTTTTGATTATTTCAACACTGTCAAACTGCATAGCACTGACATAATTACAGTAATTCATTGGATCTGGAGACTAATCTAGGAGATGTTATGCAACTGTTAAATTATCAAGTTGGAAAGACAAACTTGTATCATCACAACCATTGAAAACATAAATATTTAATAATGCATCTAATTTTATATAGCGATTTTCTAGACACTCAAAGACGCTTTACAGTGCACAGTAATGATTTCAGGTCATGTGTGCGTGTGCATGCACCTGTTTTCAGCACAAGTTGTAACTTGTTTTTTATGGACAGGGACTGCTTCCTTTAACCTTGCACTGCAAGATGTATTCTCGCGGTATTTGTGAGTTCATAAACTCCCGAGAATATATCTTGTACCGAGCCCATTGATTTCCACCGAACCACTAATCACAGAGCGACATTGTGTTTGGGGCGGGATATGCAGCTGTGACAAAACCAGGAAGTCAGCGCTGACGCCGGGGCAAACAAACGACCGTACATGGACGAATGGACGCTGCAATGAATAACGTAGATGCCACGCACTTTCAACTTTCGGGTTCCACACATCAGCACTGTTTCCGGCCACTGCTGGCCGCATTCCAACACTCACACCCCAACCCCTGCGCACCCCAACGGTGCGCTCCCGCCGGTGCGCGGGGCCAAGCAGGGCGTCTCAGCTCTATGAAGTGCTTCGGACAACTGAGACAAACACTCTGCACACCCGCACCCGTCGACGGGAATGCGCAACTGAGGGGCACAAAGGCGGAAGCGCAAGTATTGGAACACGGCCCATATGTCGCAAACTGGAAGCGGAAACAAAGTTGATGTGTGGGAAGTTGGAAGTCCTGCCTCCTTCGTGGCATATACCCCATTGTGTTCTTGCAGAATTACTCATCGTTTCCTTGTTAAATGTTGAACAACGAGAGGCGCTTCGTGCATTTTTAGCTGGTAAAGATGTTCGTGCTTTCTTTCACCCTTCGACGAGAACGAAGACGACATTTTCATCCGTGGCCGTGATTGGTCAAAACAAATGTGTACAAGATCGTCCAATCAGCTCGAAGTATTGTAAGGAAATGTCCTGCCTTTCCCGAGCAAATCATTGTGGAGCAGTCTTAGATTGATATTGTGAAGAACTCCCTTGAGTGGATCGCAGTATCAATCTGGCTATTGCCAGGTTATGCTTAAAAAAATATATATATCTTATGAGTGTGAATTATTTTAGGTCGTACAAAGTTGTGCTGCAATGGTTGCATTTGATGGTTAATCAATAGTGTTTCAGTATTTGTAGACAAATTGTGTTGAGCACTAAGCAACCTGGGATAATTTATATTTAATTAAGACTCTTATCTTAAAATAACATTGGTCAGTAAATGTATTGTTTACTATTGAAAGAAATCAAATACACTCAAATCAGGGTATGGATATATATATATATATATATATATATATATATATATATATATATATATATATATATATATATATATATATATATATATATATCATGTGACTTGATTCAAACTCGGCGGCAAAGACGTGATTGGGACATTCCTATTAAATAGTTTGTAACCAATCATATCTGTCTGTCATGTCATGCTTTTGGCTTTTCAGTGATGTCTTGCTTGTAGGGGTGTGAATTGCCTAGCACCTGACGATTCGATTCGTATCACGATTCACAGATCACGATTCGATTTGATACCGATAAATCCCGATACGAATTTATAAGTCGATTGTTGCGATTTTTTTCATTCAAATTTAGAAAATACTAATCAGTAAACTTGTAGAGTGTAAGATTTGTATGAAAATGTATTATTTATCTGAAACTTCAGTCTTATGCAGGTTGTAACCCGTTTCATGTTTGAACAGCATTAAAATCAAATATTAAGGCTCAATGTTCCGTTCATATAACATTCTTATATGCTTAAGGTGTGAAATTTAGACGTTTTGTTGAATAATTTTCTATTAAAAATGGAAGTTTAAAAATCGATTCAGCCGCCTATTGAATCGATTCGAGAATTGTGCGATGTAGTATCGCGATATATTGCTGAATTGATTTTTTTTAACACCCCTACTTGCTTGTTATGAGTTTGTGTCAAACAGCGCATTACAGGCAGTCAAAATGTTAGCTCGTGAAATGGATGGTGGGTGAGTTTTCAGTTGGGAAGGATTAACGTTAAGTCAACCCCAAAAACATTATTTACAATATGTTCCATGCAGTCTACTATAATAGTCTAAATAAAAAAATATATATCCAGTTAATATTGTGTTATTAAAATATGAGTTAAGCAGCCAAATCCAGCAGTTTTATATTCAATATCAGG